>NC_039247.1:18439438-18739438 GCF_003368295.1 Carassius auratus | reverse complement strand
AAAACATCCAAAGCAGTTTGACCAATAACATGCAGATATTGTAAATAATCAACCAATTGTGGGGCTGCCTGTGAGAATGTGAACGATCAAAGCGATGCAAATATGTGCACGTGTTTGTTAGTTCGTTTGACTTGAAGCATCGCTGCGCACTGAAGTAGGTGCAAGAGCAATCCGAAAGCATAAAAAGCCGTCTGCTCTGCTCTCTATAGCTCTCATGGATGTCATACAATGAACGACCTGCACAGTGCAAACAGCCAAAACCTGGATATTTTAGGCAATATTAAAATCCTGGCTGGGAATTGTCCCATATGAACTGTGCATATGGTCATCCTAATTTAGTTATAACTGACTTTTAGTTGGCATGCTTAGGATTTATCATGAATTCCCTGCATTTACGGTCAGCAAAGCAAAATGTAGTGACATTTGAATAATGTTTTGCTTTTTCGAATAGTAATTACAGATCAAAGTTCATTAGGTTCAGCAGTTCATTAAGCTTCATCCTGAAAAACACCATTTTACACTTTATGTGTGCACCTGTTTTGCAAATTTATGCTACAGTGTCAAGAAGCCCATAGTTTTGTATATCAAAATCAGCAGGTTTATGTGGGTGTGTGTAGCCATTGAGAGATATTTGAGAAGTTCAGTAGAAATGCTCCCTGTCTCTTCTGACAGCTGGTTGCTACGTGCACTGTATGCATATGTGTGTGTTAGTGTGTATGCATGTGTGAGGCGGGCTCCCGCTCATACAGGGCAGCAAACCAGAGGTAGACTCAGCAGTGGAAGCGGCAGCAGTGTGAGGACTCTTCATCTCTGTGGATGTTAGCACTCTCTCTCTCTCCGTGGGAAATAAATTGTCTGTATGTATGCTCTCTTCCATCCTTTCTTGAAGCTTTGCTTTTAGCTGTGCCTCTAATGACCGTACTGCAGATGGAGTCTTCTGTGGCACATGTGTGGCATAGAGCTTTTATGAATGAGGACTTAAAGCTTCTGGTAACGTTGGTGCGTTCAGCTGCGTGTTGGGGATCGAAAGTCAGGCTCAGGTAAAAGAGCTGCTACTTTTGCATTTGAAATATTTGAGCGTTTTTTGAAAGATGCGAGTCGGCTGTGAAAATGTTTCAATGTGTTGTTTACACTGGGGACTGTTTATTCTTGGGATAGTGTCTGGTTTCTAAAAGCCTGTGGTTGGAACTTGAGAGGGATGTAATGGATGGCACAAAAGGAGTGCTGGAAAGGAAGAGAGAAAACAGGGATGAGGTGTGGAGAAGGATAGGAAAAAAGGGTGGTAGACCAGGGGGGATTCCTGCTGTTTGTTTTTGTTTTTCTTCACAGAGACAGCTGTCGGGTCTTTTTTTTTTACACTTAGACATCTGATAGCTGGAGAACAACAGGAGTATCAGGCAGCATCCTGTGAAACGACCACAGAGAAGCGTTTCCTCAAGCCTACAGAGTGTGAAGTGAATGATAGTGGAGGAAACACCCCAGTCTGCAGGATGCTTTCTCTGTTTGATGGTGAATTTCTAGGTCCTTTAATGAAACTGGTTTCTACCTGATGCTTTACTGTGAGTCTGAATGGGGATTATGTAGTAAGTACCATTCTAGTGGCTACAATCAAGTGACAAAAGACTGCCTATTTTGATAATATCATTGTATAATTTGTTGCATTGTATTGTTTGTGTTCCATTGTTTTCTCCCTGCCTAACGTTATCAGAACAGATATGTGGTCTACTAGTTGAGCACCTCTGGCCTATACTGTATATTGGAAAAATGCAGAGATTTGCTAAACAATCTGGTTTAATCACCAGTAAGAAAGTCTCTGGGGAACTGAAAAACCAGTCTGTCAATTACATAGTATTTATGAAGTGTTACTGATTATGTTCTACAGTACTTACTGTATTCAGAGGGATATAAATGGGCAGAGATGGTAAAAGCAATCTTGCAGTTCAGAATAGTGGAAGAGAGAAGAATGTGAGTGCTACTCTCAGGATTGATTCATTAATTTGCTAAATTCATCTTTGTCTAATAGAGAACGAGTCTGATAACTAGATTTGGCATTGGAATTATTCATGTGTCTGATGTAGAGCTACTCGGCAGGTGGATTGACCTTGTCTCATCTACTTCTCTTTTTCCTTTTCCTCTGATCATCCATGTATACTCACAGAAAAGCCTCATATTTTATTTTATTTTATTTTAGTTTAGTTTAGTTTAGTTTGTCTAATATACATGCTTTGGTAGGGATATTATGCAGCAATTACTATATTCCACTAATTTGATTGGTTAAGTGCCATTCCAAGAGTTCCAACAAAACTGGAACATTTCACTGTTTGAATCTCTCGTCTTGTCTTTGTCTCAATGCAATGGATTGCAATTTTGTAACAGAACTGTTTTTGCTGCCGCTGCAAAAATACACAAAATACCTGACAATATTGTTTTAAAAAGGTCAGTTATTGATATTAACTTCTTGTTTTTGGAACTTCAGAAGAAAAACAATATCACACTCGAGTGATAACATTTATTAAATTCAAAGCTGAAGCCTGAAGTTAATTTCTTGTTGGAAGATAGCAGCCATGCAGTGAAAAAGCTATAACCACATTGAGCAGCATGTACAGCCAATCAGATTTTGCTATGATTATTGATTCTTTTGATTGTGGTGGGAGTGGAAAGATTGGCCATTGGCCATATATTAAAATGGAGCCAACTGTAGAGTATCCCATCGGAAAGAAAAATCACTAATGAGATCTCTTTAAACGGATACTCCACCTAGAACAAGTCAATTATCTGATTTCCTCACTCTCATGCCCTCCTAGATGTATGCCTTTCTTCAGATGAACCCAAACATATAATGCAAGTGTACTTGACCTCCAAAGTTGCTGCCTCAAGAACTACACAAATTGAACACTATGGTCATCCATATGACATACCACAGTTAGCAATGTACAAACTTCATAATCATCGGGAAGAAGGATGCGGGAAACGGCGGACAATCAAACAGAAACTTTAATTAAAAAATAAACACAAAACAGCGTGTCAGCCCCTCACGGACGACTGACGTACACAAATAATAACCAAACACAACTAAAACCCAGGCCTGGTCTTCTCTTGTCCTTCACTGTTGTCTCTTCAGTTTTATATCCTTCCATCTCCTCCGTGGGACCGCTCACGGTGATAGGGGGTAGGAGAGACGAGGCGAGAGATAAGGAGATGATAGAGGGGAGAAAAAAAAAAAAAAAAATTCCGGTTCCCAGACGCACTGCTGCTCGGCCCTCCACCAGCTGGGTGATCTCCTCCGTGGTGCCTGGCGGCGGCACTGGACGGCCCTCGGCAGATGGCAAGACACTCCTCCGCCGCCCGGCGGATGGCACGACACTCCTCCGCTGCCCGGTGGATGCCGACGGCTCCTCCAGTTTTGGGCAGCCGGTAGGAGTCCCCCGTTCCCTGCTCCTCCCCGTTCAGGCGGACGGCAGCAGGCTCCTTCTCTCTGGCGAATGGCACCGACTCCTCCGCTCCCTCACGGATGGCAGACGGGAACCGGCGGACAATCACATTACATTTTAATGACAAAATAAATATTTGTGAAATATTTAAGAAATATTTGTGTACACACAAAACTAGAGCCCAACCAATATATCGTTTTGCCAATTTTTTCGGCCGATATGAGCCTGTTGCAGATATATCGTTATTGGTGGATATGCCTTCGATATGCCACTGATATGATTTTTTTTAAGTGTATGGAATACCATTGAAACTTTGAACGGCCATATCTCCATAATGGTGCGGTGGATCTGCACCAAATTCGGGAGATCCCTTCAGCTCGAGCAGCCCTCTCAAATGCTGAAACAAATGTATGTCACTTTCGAAAGAGACTGTGTCGATAGCCCCCGTGGTCGGGGGGGTTACGAGCAGTCAAAGTTGCGGGTGGGTACCGACCGATCTGGCTGTCTCATGGGTCGCATTCGACAGGGATCCGCGAGCTGAAGGGATCTTCCAAATTTGGTGGTGACCCACCACCATGTTTGTGAGATAGTGACACCAGTCAACCCTTTAACTTCAGTAAGGAGGTCTCTTGTTCAGGCAGCATCATTCGAGCGGTGTCTTAACAACAGAGATGTGAAGAGAAAAGAGAAAAGCATGCGAGAGTTAGATGAATTGTTAATTTTGTTATGTAGTATGTCATTTTAGCTGTTGAGACATTAGCAGAGAAAGAAGATAGGAGTGACAGATACACAGTAAGGTCAGTAGTATTTTTGGACTTTTACCACAGCCTTTCAGCAGCTCTAAGCTTAGAACAGTGTTCGCGTAGAACATCAGATAACCAAGGAGCAGAAGGAGTGTTACGGGCTGGCCTGGAAGATAAGGGGCAAACAGTGTCTAAACAAGATGTAAGAGTGCAGCAGAAAGTATCAGTAGCACTGTTCGCGTCCAAAGATGCAAACAGTTTAGGGGAACGAAGTGAAGATGAAACCATTGCAGATAGCCGGGCGGGTGAAAGTGTGCATAGGTTACGTCGAAAGATGACATGTGGAGGGGTAAGTGATGTGTCAAGGACCATGTTGAGGTTAAGAGTGAGGAGGAAGTAATCCGATGTGTGCAGTGGAGTAACCAGAACATGATCAGTAGAGCAGTGTCGTGTATAAATAAGGTCCAGTTGGTTGCCTGATTTGTGAGTAGCAGTAGTTGACACTCAGTTGAGATCAAAAGAGGCAAGCAGAGAGTGGAAATCAGCAAACAGAGGTTTATCTAGAGGGATGTTGAAAACTCCAAGCATAACTAGGGGAGTACCATCCTCAGAAAAGGTTGAGAGCAACACATCTAATTCATCCAAAAAGTTACCCAGTGGTCCTAGGGGGCGATAGGCGACTAAAAAAATTTATTTTAAAAGGGTAGGTAACAGTAACTGAATGAGATTCAAAGGAGCTGTTGATACCCAATGATGGTAAAGGATTACATTTCCAATCATTAGAGATGAGCAGACCAGTACCTCCACCTCTTCCAGTCAAACGGGGGGAGTGGGAAAATGAGAAATTATTGGAGAGTGCTGCAGGTGTAGCAGTGTCCTCTGGTTTGATCCAGGTCTCTGTTAGGGCCATGAGATGAAGCTTTGAATGACTAATAATAGAAGTAATGAAATCGGCTTTGTTTACAGCAGACTGGCAATTTCAGAGACCAATAGAAAAAGAAAGTAGTGCATTAGCAGATATAGGCAAGTCTACATTGTGTGATGCATGGTTTACGAGTGGTAATGATAGTAGGGATCTGGAAACACATAGTAAGATTTGGTTATAAACAAAAAACAACTGAAACAGGAATTAAACAAGGAGAAATATAAAACAGATTAATCAAAACAATACTTATATCCCCTGTCGGTGTCCTTGCTCGGTGGAGTCGCACGGTATTTTATCTTTATATTTAATTCTGATTCCACCACTTCGCTTGTTTGCCTTCTCTGTGCTTGCCCCAGCTTCCTTGAATTTGTTCCCCCTCCCCTCGCGTGTCGTCTCATTGAACATGGCTGCGTCCTCAACCAGACCTGAGGCTAACTAGTAGCCTATCAAAAAAGACAACTAGCTCCATCATATGGAGATACTTCGGTTTTTAAGGCGTCGGATGGCGGAACAGCAGGCAGATGTCTACTGTAGGTCCCTATGATTTCCGCGATGCAGAAAAGGCGGACGGAATCCAGTCATAAAAATGGAATTTACAGTTTAACGTGGAATGTCACAGAATCTGTCAAATTTTGAACAAATTAATCCAAAGTAGGTCAATTTTAGGTAGTTTTTTGGGGGGTTATTTTTCCTGTAAAGATATCGATATATATATCGTATATCGAGATATAGCAAAATATATTGGGTTTATTTTTTGCTCCATATCGCCCAGCCCTAGTTTTAGTCATCCTCTGGGTGAAACTTTGTTTCTGGGTTGTTGTTTTTTAATGTATGTTAACACTTTTAATATATGAAACTTAGACTTGGCCTATTGTGATTGATCAATTTTCTGATTAAGTTTTTTTTATTTTTCATTTTTTTTATCAAATGTGCAGTTATTTGAGATCACTGTGATAACAGTGATTATTTCCATTCAAATAGTGGAAATTTTATGCAATGTCAGCTGCACATGACACATGCATGTCTAAAATTCAACAATAACAGTGCTATAGTCGCTCTCATGCTGGATGTCTGCCAGCCCTGTCTCTCTCTTTCTCCTTCTCTATCTGTCTGTCTATTTATTCTCATCTCTCATGTCACTCTGTCTCCAGTTCACTTGTCTTGGCTTTACAGTTTCATCTGTCACTCTGGAAGACTTTTTTCCTGTTTTGCTTGTACGTCTGTCTAAAAGGCTCAGCTATATTCCTCCCCTCTCTTCTATATCCCTGCCTTACCTGTCAACAGTTTTCACAGTTTACTGTATGTGGACATATTTCCAGGTTACTATTTCTGTACACTGTTTTCACAGTGACCTTTACCTTTCTTGCGATTTTCATTTAACATTCATGAATTCAAACAATTACAGTATGTCACTTTTGCACATGATATTTCAGCACAATATCCTGAGCTACGAGTATTCAGTACACATATTTTCTTGATCTTTCTCACTTCCCACTCTTTAACACATTTCCTTTCTTACACCTTTCTCTTTATCTTGATTTCTGTGTAATCATGTGCACAATGTGTGTCAGACCCAGCTGTGTTTTTTCCCATGGAGCTGTGTTGGCCTTTGGGATAGATTGCCTGTCATGGTGCTTCCCTGCTGCTTTGCTTTATTCCGGGTCACTGCGACCTTCCTCACCTGTTAGACTAATGTCTGAATATTGTGTTTCATGATGCTGGCTTCTTTACAGTGTGCAACTGCCTAAAATGCCTTTAAACATTCTGTCAAGAAGGCTACATTTTTGTTTCTTTTGGAAATAAATGTGATAAATAATCTGCTAGACGAACCTGAATGGTGGTGTCCATGTTTTTTATTCTATGTTTCAGGCGCGGCTCGATTCGCGCGGCAAACGCTTGCTTGCTAGAAATAGAACCGACGCCTATTTTTACCGCGACACGCGCGCGTGTTGGAAGCTTTTCCAGGCTAAATATAATAGGAAAATGTGTTTAAATGTCATTTTGTACACAAATACATATGAATTCCTGATATTTTGATATTTGAAAGTCTATAGGTTGACATAAATTCAGATAAAATGTAATTAAAAAAATAAAATAATAATGATCGATTTTCAAATATTGCACCTGTCAAACATAATCTATTTCGCCGTCAATAAAGACGGTGTCCTTTATCAGTAGGCGTAGGTGTAGAAAAAAGTATATATTGTTGTAATGAAGACATGAGCCTGGTCTGTCAACGGTCTCCCTCTACAGCAGCAGCGCGCCAGCGCCGCGTCAGGCACTCTTCTGGTGTGTAAAGACACAGAATCTGCCACGCTTCTGGGACGCTTCTGGGACGCTTCAGACACGCGGCGCTCATGCCACGCAGCCAGTGTGTCACCGGCCTTATAGTCCGGTGCAACTTATATATGTTTATTTCCTCATCCCTCTCGCGGCTGTAGACGGTAACGTTTTCTGTTAGTTAATTTCTCTCGGTTCATGTCAAATTAATTTTGATAAATAAGTCGCACCTGACTATAAGTTGCAGGACCAGCCAAACTATGAAAAAAAGTGCGACTTATAGTCCGGAAAATACGGTAAATGGTAATCAGCTCTAATAAACGGCTACACCCTCTTTAACTCCAAGGTGTCCTTCATAATGCATAATACAACCAAAACATAAGCTGTTCCCTTTGGTCTGTATCTGCACATGCCCAGGTCAAACACATACTGACCCCGGCCTGTCCATCTGGAGCCTGTCCATCTCCGGATTATCCAGGCCAGTCCTTTTGCCCTGGCACCACCTGCTGGCCCTCCTCACCACAGCTGGTTCTGGAAGGGTGAAAGTGGGTTAGGCATGTGCTCTGAGCCTCTGGGTCAGGGGTGGATACATCAGGATGGGAGGGGTTTAATGGTGGTTTATAATAGTCACAGTAGCCAGAGGCAGGAGTCTATTATAGATGGCGCCTCCCTCAGGGCCACCTTGTGGGTCTACAGAACTATAATACTAGGGCAGAAATGATAAAGGAAAAATGGAAATATGGAACATGATCCACTCAGAATTATGGGGCTTAAACATCTATTTTGGGAAATTGTTTTACTTGCTTAAAATGGCCCCTTTCTAGAGTTGATTTGCCATATATAAAAAAAGTTTAATGGAAAATAATGAACTTTTATCACAATATGCTAATTTTTTGAGAAGGACCTATATATATATTTCCTTCAATTTGTTGCAGCCTATATAAGCTATATAAGCACCAGAGGTTAAATGGCAGCTGAATACTCTTCTCAATCATCCATGGCTAAGAGTTTGCTGACTAATGTTCAAATTAATTAACCTACCATGTAGAATTAGTGGAGTAGTTGATACGATTACTTTTCACAGTGTTGTCTTGGTGTCATTCAGTCTTATACAGTCTCCAGTAAGTGCTTGTTCCATATTTTATTGTTTAAATGGATTGCTGTGCTGAAGATTGCTGCCCAAATTGCTTATTGATTAAAGTGAGTGAATAGCAGGTTGGGAAGTGGCATATTCTCCAGAGATGGAGTTAACCGGCACTGTGTTATCTGGGCTCACTTTGATTATAAACAAAATCATTCGGTCATTTAGATAAAGGATAACCCACAATTAACTGCTTTTAATATAATCTAAAAAAAAAAACTAATTAGTTGTGGCCTTTGATTTGAGGAGATGCAGATTTTTCCCCCCTTTTGCTTCTGGATCTTAATTGTTTGTACAGAATATTTGTCTTTGGTGTATCTCCTTCAGTTTATGGTGAATCACAATTAGCTTGTCTTGGTCAGAGAGTAGAAAAATGTTTCCTCCATGTAAAGGACCACCTGGCTTGTGGCCCTGAGCTAAAGGCTTCTTCTTCTACAAAGCTTGGTCAATCAAGCAATAATAGAGGGAAAGTAATTTTACTATATCATAATTAATCTTTATTGTTTTATTTTGACAGACTACACAGAATAACAACATTGATAATGATAAGAATTGTCGCTTGAGCAACAAATTAGCGATTTTTGAATGGCTATTTGACACTGAAGATTGTAGTAACGGGTGCTAAATATTCAGCTTTACCATCACAGGAATGAATGAAATTATATATATATAATTAAAATAGAAAACAAATATTTTGTAATATTAGTGCTTTTGCTGTATTTTGTATCAAATAAATGCAGCCTCGGTTAGCATTTGTGTGTCAAAGAGCTGCTTTGATTAGTTGTGACATTCAGGTACTGTTTTGCACAGTTCCTGACTTTAGTTTGTTGAACCAAAAGAGTGTGTACAGATTGTTATCCTGATTTCTAATGTAGATACTGGTTTGTTTCCTGTAGTGATAACCTAAGCCAAAATTCCCATGGTCATCTGAAGCACCAAAACATGCTAATTGCAACCAGACCTCCAACAAATGACCACAATGCTGTTAATAGTGAGCTCAGAAGAGCATGTGGGCTTATTTTGACCATACATCAGGCAGCTTTATCTTCAAATGAAATGTTGTTGTTCAGAACAATCTGGAAGGATGATGCATGTTATTGCCAAACATCTTTTTTGCATATTCCCAAACCATCCTTTCACCATGGAAAGGTAAATCTGTTCAATCACGTCTTCCACCTATTCATTATTTCCTGCAGTGTTTCATGCTTTTCATTAGTATCATCTTATTTTCCAGGCTCTGAGTGCATCATTGATTAGATGTCCTGAGCTTCTCCCTCTCAGGCTTCATTATGAACATCAGTCATACACTATATCTCACCTGAATCAGCCTTCCTTATTGAAAAACTTTCCCTGTGTACAAAAAAATGATTTGAAGTGATTTTACTTGACTGGTTTCATGTTATAAGTAGGCAAAATAAGCATAAATGTGAGAGTGTGTCTAAGAAGGGCCCAAAAAACACCTCAGACTCCGGAGCCTCCATTCAATTTCTGCCTATGACAGCATATTTTATTGGACTTACTGGTTTTAAAGATAATGGGCTACTGTTGTATTCAGAAAGTTCCTTCATAAATTATTTTTGTATGTTTTAGTAATTTTTAAAACATGTTTATAGCAACCATCAAATGGAATGATGTAGTTTTTAATTGCAATTATACACAAAGTCTATTTGTTTTATCTTTTGTTTAAATTACATTGATTCTGCCATGAAAATACATTGTTGCTGTTACTTTATGTGTAAATAAATAATGGTTGCTTTACATGTTATTCTGTCAGCGACAATGATTTCAAGCTTATACAGAAAAGTTATAACAATTTCCTTTTTCACAAACGGAAATAAAACCTAGATGATGCTATAATTAGAGCCAGAGGATAATTAACAAATGTCTAGGTTACTCTGTGAGCTCAGTTAATTAGGAGCCACATAATGTCCTCGTGATATTTCTATCCAGAATCATTACTGAAGTTTTAAGTATATCTTCAACCTCATTAGCAGATCTGTCCCATCCATTTATTTGCCCCATTTGCATCTGACTCCAAAGGGTCAAGTGTTTCTTTAGTTATAGCCAGTTGAAATTCTTTAATACAACCAATTCAGTCAATTCATAAAAAAAAAAAAAAAAAAAAAAACCTGCGAGGGAAATATGAAATATTATTAATAAAAAAATTTAAGAGTTTAATTTCTTTTTTTTCTGCGTCTTTTAGTAAAATGCATGCTGTAAATGTGCTGCATCTGTGAGATGTTAATTATTTAATAACCTGTGTAAATACACTTTTTCTATATATTTTGCATAAGCCTTTGAAATGTTAGAGGATCCCTGTCAGAGGACCTCTGTTTTGAAAGTATCTGTATCCCAGTCTTAATAATATATTCTGCATTAAAAGCTTTTAAAAGCTAATAAAAACTTTTAAAGACTGAACAGATTTGTGCTGTGCTGAAAAGCTTTTATCTAATCCCAATAAAAAAAGAAAAAATAAGTTAAAACCGAGCCTTTTATATGTTGTTTAATGTGTCATTTATCACTAAATCTTAGATATAATGTTTTTATTAACTCATTTTCTTTCAATTAGCACAGACTTTGTATTTCTTTTTTGGTCATAGGCCTCGTAGATCTGAGCTTATGCATTCAGTATTTGAGTCAAAAAGCATTCTTTGTGGTTTTATATATTTTGTAATTTTTTTAAATCTGTCAACTCTAATCAATATCTGGAGACTGGCTCTGACTTTCAGTAAGTAGCATTGTCTTCTCCAGACTGCAAATTGTATATGAAATGGAGTCAAAATGTGTGTAGTATATTCTAGCCTTAAGATCAGAGGCTTGATTCAAAGCATGAATCTGTCCTCAGAAAGTTACTGTGAGTTATCCATTTTTAGTGTGTAACTGACAGTCAGGAGACACTTCTGTTGTGTTTATAGTCGGAATGGTAAAGGTAGTGAGATTACGATCAAGAGCAGAGAGATCATTACTCCTCAGAACCAAACCTTCAGCTCTTCTGAGAGAAACAACAGTCACACAGATTCATTCAGAGCATGACTCATGTAATTTATCACATACACATTTCCTTTTTTGCCACAGGGATCAGCAAAAGGTTAAATAAATGTGGTAGTAAGTGTAAAGTTGTCTTTTAGTCATCAGATGATATAGTTTTTTTTTTAATCTGCAGCACATTTATGAAACAATACTGTTTTCAAGTGCATGTGGGTTTAATATTAGCCACATCATCAAACTACTTAACAGAATCAGACTCACTTAATTTCCGTGAGACTTTTTCTCGGGGTTAATTTCAGAGTCTACTGTCCATTTAACTATATCATTGCGTGAAATTTCTTTTGTCCACCACCATGCTGGGTGCCACTTTGATTATCTGCTCTGTAATTGTAGCACTTCTCTGTTGGCAAATAGAGAAGCGTTACACAAACAGCATGATAAAAGGCCTCGTGGATTCTCTTATGCTGTATGGAGCATATAAAACCCCACAGCACCTCTGCTTCAGTCCAACCTGTCTCTGCTTGCATGGGTCTGACAGAAATAGCAGCTAATGGAACAAGCTCGCCGGCCCTGATGGGTTAAGGCTGAGTGGGCTGAGGGTGGATTAGAGCTTCCTGTAGCTCAGAATTCTGGGTAGGCGTTGGACTGGATTTGGCTCCAATGCTGCATGAAACATTCCCATATGTTCCTGATAATTACACAAAGACATGCTTGCAGAGCTTTGACACATTTTCTATAACAGCTCCAGGCCGGATTGTTGTGGCTGTTGATGTATTATACTGTATGTACCTGTATATGACATATTGTTTTGCAGCATGTGCAGGCACACATATGCATATTTAACAAGAACAAAGATACTCATCAGCCACAACACTAAAATCACTGCAAGGTGAAGTGAATAACGTTGATTATATTCTTATATTAGAAATCAAGTGGACAGTCAGTTCTTGAATTTCATGTGTTGGAAGCAGGAACAGATCTGAGTGACTTTTACAAGGACCAAATTGTGATGGCAAAACGACCGAGTCAGAGCAACAGCAAGTCTTGTGGGTGTTACCGTTACGCAGTGGTTTGTACCTGCCAAAAGTGGTGCAAGGAAGGACACCCTCTGGACCAGTGCCAGGGTCATGGGTACCCAAGGCTCAGTGATGCACCTGATGAGCTAAAGCTTGCCCACCTGGTCCATTTACACAGGAGAGCTGTAGCTCAAATTCCTGAAAAACGTAATGCTGGCTATGATAGAGTAGCTTCGGAACACACAGTTCATTGCAGTTTGCTGTGCACGGTTCTGTGTAGCTACAGACCAGTCAGCAACAGTACCTACAGCAATGGAGCCCAGTCCAGGCCAGCAGTGGTAGTGTTTGGCTCTGGGCCAGAGGTCTCCAAACCTGCTCCTGGAGAGCTACCATCCTGCAGAGTTCAGCTCCAGCCCCAATGAAACACACCTACACCAGCTAATCAAGGTCATATTTACAGACAGGTGTGTTGGAGCGGGGAAGGAAGGTACTGTAGCTCTCCAGGAGAGACCTCTCTCGGGGTTGGTATACCAAATGTCAAATATACATCGGATTGGTTTCTTCTTTAAATCATGAAATAGGAAAAATAGGAATGGTATTATAATGTTGTACTAAAACTAAAATTAAAATAATGGGAAAAACCCTTAAGATAACACGTAGAAAGAAAAAAATGCATCTTAAGCTTGCAGAATGACATACCGTATTTTCTGGACTATAAGTCACACTTTTTTTCATAGTTTGGCTGGTCCTGTGACTTATAGTCAGGTGCGACTTATTTATCCAAATTAATTTGACATGAACCAAGAGAAATGAACTAACAGAAAACATAACAGCGCCCTCTCGCGGATGTAGACGGTAATGTTTTCTCTTGGTTCTTGCGTCTAAATAAATGGGACTTATAGTCCGGTGCGACTTATATATGTTTTTTTCCTCATCATGATGTATTTTTGGACAGGTGCAACTTATATTCAGAAAAATATGTGGACTTTGAACGATTATGTATGCTTTGAATGATTATGTAATTGTGGCATCCATAATTGTAATCGCGATTAGAAATTCATATAATTGTGGAACCCTAGTGTGTGTGTGTGTATGTGTGTGTGTGTGAACGTAGTTATCCTGCAAATGATAAATTAAATTTTTCCCTGTGCTGAAAAAGTATGAAACAAATTCAGTGGCTTTCAATATGATGGAGAGTGAAGCTTCAAAATGAAACCATAAACATGAATAATGTAGTTCATAAACCTAGGATGCATTGGGAAAAAAAAGCTGACTGGTTTCAGTGTTGTTTAGATTGATATACAGTGGATTTATCAGCGAGCCTTTGCTTCTCTGATGCAATTTTATTTAAACAATTTTTTAACTATAGAAACGAAATTCTGCCATAATTTATTTTATATATATATATATATATATATATATATATATATATATATATATATATTTTTTTTTTTTTTTAATTATAATTATTTATATTATTGTGTACCGGATTTATCTACATTTTCATCTACACTGGTGTATCTACATTTTACATTTACATTTATTAATTTGGCAGATGCTTTTATCCGAAGTGACTTATAGCTGAGGAGTACAACAAAAAATGTATCATAAGATGGCAATAAACACGAGAAGTGCCCTTTACACAAGGTTTCAGACATCGTTCAAAATAGCACAAATCTAGGACAGGAGGAGAAAAAGTGAAGGCATAGAATTTATTATTATTATTATTGGAGGCAGTTAGATGCTAACGGAAGATATAAGTTTTCAGTTGTTTCTTGAAGATTGTGAGGGATTTGGCTGTTCGGATGAGTCAGGTCATTCCACCAACAGGGTACTGTGAAAGATAACGTCCTTGAGAGTAATCTAACATAGTTATATTTTTAAAAAGTCGATAGCTATAAATCTATTAAAAATGTGGTTAAACACACTTTTTCCAGTAATTTTCCAACCCGTTTTAATACGTTTTCAAAGGCTTTGAATCCTGAGGTTGTGAATGACTGCCCTGCCATGCGACTTTTTATTATTTTAAATCTGAAATCATTGTCAGGGGGCATATCAGAAAACCATACTTGCGTATTCATTAGGATTATGATGGATGATACTGTTGAGAGCCGCATCGTGTCTTTCTGTTGGGAGTCACTGACGGATAAGCTCAAATGATCAGTGACTGACAGGTCTCACCAGCTCTTAGAATCCATTAACCGAGGTGACACTGCGTTGCTTTGAGACTTTATCTATATCTGCAAAGTTAAAAGAAGACTGCAAGGCATTCAAGGGAGCACTTGGAGTCATTTTGGTACTTGGTACAATTATTTGGTCCCAGAACTTTCCCTGAAAAAAGGCAGGCTTTGAATGGAATCAGTGGTTTAGATTATTGCTTTTTTCCAGTTAAGCTCTATCTTTCTGCTGAAAATGGTTTAATTTGTGGTTTCCGATAGATGTATATTCACATGCGGTTTAAAAAACTGTTGAAAAGGCTCCTTGTTGGAAACAGATAGGTTTAAATCTTGTTTATGGAGTTAATGTTAATTTTAACTCCGCACTGAAAATCCTTCACTTTCTAGGGCAAGTTTTTCTTTTTTCCATATGAATGTTTAATAATAGTACCAGTCTTTTGACAGAAGAACTGCATACATTATGCATACTAACATTTGGTGATGTAATCCTGTTGAGGGAATCCTCTACAGTGAAAACACTCTTAACTGAACACTGAACTCTGAATTTCATGTATTGTTCACCTCTATGATATGCACAGTACATCTGCCAAAATCATACATGTACTAATTACATTTTAGGGATAATGAAAAACCTACACAGAATGGTCTGGAAAAACATGACTGGTTTGTGCCAATAACGAACCGTGAATATAATAGAAGAAGTAACAGATTGTGTCATTTTAAATGGTGGCATTTATTTAATTTCATTTAATATTAATTTAATACTAATGGCCAGTAGGTTTTAGGTGTTCGTAAAGCTATAAACCCTAGGAAACTGCTCAGGCTAAGAAAAATGAATGGATGGACTATTGATAGCCCTGTGACCTTCACGGTTTTTGTATGGAAAACAGCTACAGCTATATAGGGTCACGGGTCAGTTATACTAGGAATCCACGCCAGACATAGTAAACACATAGTTTGATATGTTTGACTGTTATTAAATCTTCCCTACACAGTAGTATTTTTATGAAAAGAATGTAATATGCATAACTGATAATTTTTGGTTTGAATTAGGGATGGGTACCGAGAACCGCTATTTTTTTGGACAGGTATGTAACTGGGTCGATACCGGAGTACCGAAAAGCTTCAGGACAAATTATACTGTTATCGATACATGTGTTGTTTTATCTCTGTATACTTTGCGCTGCTGCTTGTCATTTCCCTTCACTGAAATATGTTTGCTCGACGTGTGTGTGATATCCAGTGCATGTGCTGTGTCTGTGTGTGTGCGTGTAGTCAGTCATCGCAGCAATAGTGAGATGTTCGACAGTGTAGGCTTTCGTTACAAAACTAAGCGACACCAGTGTCAGATGCAGTATATGCAGTTGTGTAATAGTGAACAAAGGAGGCAACACAAGTAATATAATGAAACCTTTACTAACAAAACACAGCATATACCTCAAGCAATGCCCTGTATTATTTCTTGGGGATTTAGCTCCAACTGTAACTCGCGAGACACATTCACATCTAATGTCAATTCAGCGGCAGAGTTACACTCACGAGACACTGCACTTAATTGCAATCACAAAAGTACATTATTTACATGTGCTTTAAGGCCTTGCCGGTGAAACGTTTTATTCGCGTGCTGTTCTAACATGTGCTTATATATGTTATATCCACCCGAAGCATCCATACACTAAAATGCCGGTCAAATAGCACCTGATTATTTAGTTATATTAGTAATCATCTGATTTTGCTAATACTGTCAAAAACACACAAGGTTTAAATATAAACACAGTTAATTATGTATAAGGTGAAAGTAAATAGGTACGTAAAATTTTGTCATTATTTACTCAGTCATGTTGTACCAGACATGTATTAATTTGTATTTATTCTTGTGCTGAACACAAAATAATATATTTTGAAGAATGTGGGTAAGCAAACAGTTTCTGGTCCCCACTGACTATGATATTAGGGGAAAAAAACAATGAAAGTCACTGGGGACCAGCAACTGTTTAGTTTCCCACATTTTTCAAAATAACTTATGTTCAACAGAAGAAGAAACTCATTCAGGTTTAAAACAACTTGAGTGAGTAAAAGATGACACATTTAAAAAAAAAATGTTTGGTGACCTATTCCTTTAATGCTAATAAAATAAAGCACGAAAAATAAGAGAAAAGAAAAGAGACAAATAACTCACTGTTCTTGACTGAAGAACATTAATATAGTAGCTAAAGATGTAAAGCTAAAGCAGTAATAAAATAACTTCTTTCATTTAATTTATTTTTCGAATTTCAGTAATAAAATAACTTCAAATTTTAATTTTTTTTTAAAAATTACTGCATTGCAGTATCGATATGTATCGGTATCGGTAAGCTGTATCGGTATCGATAAAATGTAAATGATACCCATCCCTAGTTTGAATAGAGTTGCAAGTAAAGGAACAGTTAACCCCAAATTTCTTCGCTTTATTCAGTCACCTTCATGTGATTTTTGTTTTACTGTACAATATATAAAAACACATTTAATATGATGTACATGCTGCTCTTTTCCATACAATAAAAGAGAATGATGACCAGGGCCTGTTAAGTAAAATATAAAAAATGCCATATAAATGTGCCATGAAAGTATATGACAAATACTATTAAAAGCCTTGTGTAGTCATTGAATAGCTTTGTGTGTTTTTTACATAATAACATTTGCAATGTCATGATCTTTTACAGGACACACAGGAACCAGTACTGCTTTACTGATCTTTAACCTGGCGTGACACATCTTGATGCGCCATATTTGAATAAGCAAATGTTAATCAGATTTGAGAGCTTTAGTAAATGAAAAGAGAAGAAACGATTATCAGTGAAAATCTTTTTATTTTGAGGTCTGTTCACACTAAGTTATCATATGGCTTGAGAAAACTTTGGAATATAGCACATCCACTTTGGAGCTTGACAGCTTTGGCCATCACTCATTTTCATGTGCTTTTCCTTTGTGTTCTATAGAGGAAATAACATCATACAGGTTTGAGACAAAATGACCGTCAATAAATGATGATATTTCAGGCCTCTGTACACCTCCATTACTATAACCTACATCTGAAAGAAACCAATGCAAATTCAGTTTATCTCTTTCCACCTGCAGTGCGTGGAAATAAACAAATCTGTCCTCTGTAGTCAAATAAGAGCACATCTTTTATTTTATGCTGCTGCTCCACTTATACACAATTCACCGTATGTGTCCAGATAACACTGTGATGAACTGCCGAACAATGAAAAATACCTTTGTGAAGAAGCACCTATTCTATCTATTCACATATTTTACATCAGTCATCAGTGTTATACATTCAGCTCTGAGTATGTGCTTCTCAAAAAAAACAGATTTTACTGTAATGACACTTCTGACCTCTCTCTTACCCAAGCCATCTGTCCAGTGAAATATTGTCCATATACCTGTGGAATGGAATATCCTACATCCTGGTATTTATAAGCTCTTTATGTAAGGCTGAAACTTCATCACCGTCATCACTTATTCATGAGAGACGCTTATTATGCAAAGCTCAGATCAGTTCCGCTAAATGTGTTCTGACCCTGAAGAGACATAAGCAAAAGGTAGGAAAAGGAGCTTTGTTTACCTTTAAATATTTAGTCAGTTTTGTAGCTGTTCTTGACAGTTATTGAATAGTATTAATGACAATTAGTGTGTTTTGTGTACTGTACATAACGAACAATAGATGCAAGAGAAATCAATTTACAGCCTCTTAATCTGCAACAATAGTCTAGCAATATAAATATCAGTCAATTATGATAAAGTATGGTTTTATTACCACTGTAGAGTTTGTTCTGGCTTGTTCAGACAGCATTGCCAACACTCACCTATGTATAGATTTCATTGATAGTTTCAGATGATTTTGGATTATTGTCATATAAAGTCACTCTAAAATCAGAAAAAGAAGCTTATTAGCTCATGCAAATGGACACAGCTTTGTCGCCTAATGTTTGCATTTAGGAAAGAGCGTTATGTTTATATTTTTCAGGTCAGAATATACTGTGGGGTGATAAGTAAAGATAAACTTTTAATGATGTTTGTCTCATTTCCTTAATCCTCCTGAAGCCAGCTATAGCTAGACGCTAGAAATCTGTCATAATGAGCAAATTAGAACTGAAATGAAATTTTCAAACACAAAAATAACAGGGACCTGAGGGCACAATTACTTTCCAAACTTCTTTGTCATTTTATAAGACTGAATAATAAACAGTGTTTGCTGAGTGACAGTGCCAGGATGCTGTTTTATTCAGATGAACTCCTCCTTATAAAGTGAAAAGAAAAAGATGAATGTTTTTGTTTTTGCACTAATTTGAGTGAAGCATGCAGTAGGACTGGGTGAATTAGACATACTTTGTGTCTCTCCTTTTCATTTTGCTTTCCTGCTTATTGGCTAATTTACCACGTTACCAAGATTCTATTCTATTCTATTCTATTCTATTCTAACAATCATATTGTGAATGCTAGTGTGTGTGTGGGTGTACATGCTTTAAGAATTACTGCCAAGTCACCACAATCTGTCCCCGAAATCCTATGAGAGTATAAAGTAGTAATTTACTACGGTGCACTAATATCATCTTGAGCTTATTTCTTATTACAAGAAACTGGTGACAGCACTTTAATATAAAGGTACAGATTCCATATGCCTGTGATATTGCAGGGTATGTATAGTGAAGACGGATAGAGGGAGACTGTCTCAGTGGTAAATACTGGAAACCAAGGAGCTTTAGATAAGTTCTTATCGAATAACAATCTAGCTCCATTTGTAATAAGGAAAAAAAATGGTGTAAATCAATCAGCTGCTAATGGTTAGCCCTATACACTTTACAGGAAATTATCATTCTATCTTCTGTTGCAGTATAATTTGGTTTTAATTTTGCTCTTTGATACTTTGTCAAGGTCTGATAACCTGGTCAGAGGCAGGATAAGTGTTAAATAGTCACCCTACATCAACATCTCAAGGCTTTGAGGGCTGGATTTGAGATTGTAGAGGCAGAAAGATTATGTAACTGTGAGGGAAGAGTGAAATGCAAATGTCATTTTTGCTCTCTGTTGCTTTATCTTACAGCCTTGAAGTAGAGCAATTACTATTCTATTGAGCTGCGCTATGTTGGTGGGAGAAGCTGATGTACCAAAACTTCATGTTTCAAGTCTTAATAACATTAATCAATAAACTGGAATGGATATAGATTCCTTGTGTGTGCTTGAGATCTTTGTGCAGTGTGGATTTAGGCCTGTCTGACCACCTCACTGTTTTCTTCTCCTCCTGTAGGGCATCAATATTGTGGAGCCAAGTAATGAAGAACTTCCTCCCCCGTCAAAGCCAGGAATGTATCAGCTGGACATTGTGTTGAAGAAGGGCAATAATCTGGCCATCAGGGACAGGGGAGGTATGTGCCCTCTTCACCACATTTGTTGAACTATTTATTCCCTTTTATTTAACTTGAGTTTTCCAGATTTGTCAGAGGTTCTGGTGACCTCCTTTTGAATTCACTCTCAAAAATGTGCCCTGAAGGTAATATTAAGTGAACCTGATTTATTGTTTTATTCAAAGTAGTTGTTGGTTCACCAAAAGTAAAACAACAACAAAAACAAACAAACACACACACACACACACACACACAGAAATATGATTTTTATGATGATAGATAGATAGATAGATACATATATAGTTATATTATACACTTTATATTATACATTTTATATAATGATATAAATAAATTTGATGCACTTTTGGATCTATATTATCCTAATGAATCTGAAAGCCCCCCCCCCCATGTTTCTTAAAGGGATAGTTCACCCCAAAATAAAATTGTCATAATTGACTTGTTTTCATGTCATATAAAACCTGTATGACTAACATTCTTCTGCGGAATCTAAGATATGTTTTGAAGGATATTGGTATATGATGAGTATATGATGACAGATGAGTATATATAAGATGAGTATATGATGACAGAATCCCTTTTTTTTTGGAAAAAGGAAAGGACCCGTAATTTGTGCTCTGCATTTAACCCTTTTTTACATAAGCTACCCCTTTAATTTTAAACCTCAAGCAAAATCATAAAATCACAATGAATATTCATTGTTTAACTAATAGTTTGAATCTCTAGGGCCCTCTTTTTCTTCTGCTAACATGCAATGTTTTTTAAATCTGAGAGATAAAATTAGCACGTGAACAAACAGAAATAGTCAAGGCTAAATAGATCTTCTGCTCTGGTCACTTTGACTCATGCAGAGCCTTGAGCTCACCAGAGGATGACTCTACATTCCTGCCCAGTACTCTAGACCTGCTCTGGTGTCATGTGAGAGGATGGACATTAGCACTTTTGATTGGCCGAGGGACAGGCTGGAGCAATAATGGCCTCATTAGGGGCTGATGGATGGTGCAGCAGGTCTGTTCATACACCCTCTCTTTCTTTTTTTACTCACCCAAAAAGAGACACATGCTAAAATAATGAGCAAAGACCTCAGCATCCTACCTGCCCTCGAGACTCGAGATTCTGCTCTGTGTGAGTCATAGTCAGTCATACGCTCCCTTGAAAGAAATCCTGAGTAATTCTCATGATTTCCAACAAAAATAGAATGATTCCTCCATGTATTGTTTGAAATTTGAATAGCTAAAATTATGCTTGACGTATATTTAGCAAGTTTTGCTTTCAAACACAAACATTTTTCTTGTTTTATCTGGCTTCTGCATTTAGCATTCCAATGTTTATCATCGTCTCTATGATTAACTCTAGACACAGATGTGAAATTAGCAGGTTTACTGAGCACCGAACCGGCACTTTCTACAAGTCGGTGACCACTGCTCCTTCCCATTTCCTCTGTGTGTATCCAGTCTAATTAAACAGGATGCACTTTACTAAAGGATTTCCACTTGCTCTGTGTTTTTTTGCAGCTTTCTGCTCAACCAGGGGCCACAGAAATGCATGCTGGACTAGATTTAGGTCTTCCCTGTTTATAACAATAATGATCACAATACATTTCATTATTTTCTTATACCGGACGTCCTGCATGGTTAATTTACACAGATAATATACAGTAGCTATTATTACAATGTGACCCTGACAGATCATGCTAATGCTAATGCTAATGCTGCTAAAGTTATTGTTGATTATATACAAGCCACAGCTCACCAATAGTTCAAAAAGACTTACACATTTCTAACAAAAGAGTTAGATAACAAATTAAATCTTATTGTGAAGTGTTACTAAGGAAATATTTAAATACTAGTAAATATTCAAGTATTGGCAGTACTAACCAGTTACAGAAGTTAAAGAAGAAAGCTGTGTTTTATGCTCAACAAAGTTGTATTCATTGTAACATTGTGCAATGTCATTACAATTTAAAAGAGCTGCTTTGTGTTTTAATGTAATGTACAATTTTTGAATGACTCAATGGAGAAATGCACTTTTTAGAGACAGTGTAGTTATACTGTCAGCATTATGAGACATTTCTTTCATTTCATTGTCAGGAAGAAACTGAGAACAGCATTGTCATGGTTCTGTCTTCATGTCCTGACTTTTCTCTAGTCTTGAGGCAGGATCATGACAGACCCGTGTTTTGTGTACAAGCACATGGCCTTGTCTTTGGGCCATGTGCTTGTGTTGTCTCGTTCCCTTGCCCCGCCCCCTTGTTATCTTAGTCTTGTCGTGATTGCCTTATCTGTGCCACCTGTTGTTTCTTGATTAGTTCCCCTATTTAGATCCCCTAGTGTGCTCTATCTTTTGTCGGTTCATTGTCTCCTTATGTGTTTCTACTTGTCAGCCTCGTGAGAGAGTGTATCCTTGTCACCCCTCTGAGAAGTCTTTTTATATCCGTGAGTGTTTATTTGTAGTTAGTGTTCTAGTGTTTTGAGTCTTTGTTTATCCTGTTAGCTCAATCCTGTTCAGTTATTTTGTATCTACCCTAGTCAGTGTTTTCCCCCTCGTGGGTTTTGTTTTCCCCTTTTGTGTAAATAAATCCTGTGTTTGGAACTTCCTGTCTGCATTTGAGTTCATCCCAACCCCTACACATAACAAGCATGAGTGAAACAGCGGCAGAAGTGATGAGTGTTGAATCTGTTCTCGAGTCTGTTAGGTTTTCTTTTAGGTTGCAGATTCTCTGTTCTGCTTGTTTTAACCTTGAGTTACGGATGATATTGTGTGTTTGTTAGGATGGTGTGGACAGCTTGGCAGAAACTGATCCAGGATTATAACATCAGTGATGTTTCCTGCTGTCTTTCTATGGCATTGAAATCCATCTGTCAGCATCTGTTAATGATCTGATGGTGTGCATGCGTGGTGGAAGTGAACAACATGCAAAGCGCCTCTAGTTGAGGTTTTTACAATCCAGCAGATCAATTATTGCAGAATTTTAAATGCAATGTGTGTCAGAAAATATCCACTCCTGCTGAGTGATGGGTACTGTTATTACAGAATGAGACTCTCACGTTGCATCTACAGCGTTAGTGGATTTGTCTCGTGCTTGCAGTATTAGATGTAGTGTGTTGAGCTAATGAGAGATGGGGTTGATTTTATGAAACCACACATGCACACTCCTTCTTCTAGTGTTATTGCTCATTATACTGCAATGTTTCGTGACTTAACATTTGCATTTTCTGTTATGGTAGTTTGCCTGTTTTTAAACACAAACACACACACACACACAAATCATTGCATTTATTACTTCTTTGTATGGACATAATCTAACAAACACAGACACAAATCTGTTTGTCACCCATTTGCTAAACTGCTTGGTTTTAATATGAGCTATTTAATGTAATGAAAATGCAAAATGCACCAATATATATATAATATCATATTATTTTATAGGGATAATTAATTTCTATACCCACTCTGTGTATAAACCATTTTTTTTACCAATAATTTTACAGTATTATAAATCATGGTGTTAAGTTTTGCATATACTAATATATCAGTTATTATAATGTTATTATTAATGAAAATGAATGAAGAATTCACAAGTTGCCTGCCAAATGAATACATGTAATAAAAAAAGAGCCTAAACATGTTCATTGTTAATATTACCAAATGCACAACAATGTTAACAAATGAAATGATATTGTAAAGTATTTCCTAAAAGGTTGTGCTGACCACCTAGTGGTGTGGATGTTGCATCACTGTGCCATGGTGAAACTGTGCTGTTCAGCATGAGCCATGATTATTCTGTTAAAAAAAGTTCAGAAAATAGGGAGGTTGCCAAAGGAAAGTGAGTATTATCACTATGACTAGTCATGTGATCCTATCATGTTGGCTCCGTTAAATGCTTTTAAATCACTTTTTGTGTACCTGTAATATTTACATTCACATAAGACTGAAAAGCTCCAGTTGGCTTCATAGTGGCCATCATATTGCTCACTTTGTCTCTGTAACCTGTTATCAGACCCGTTTGTTTGTATAATTTTTTTCTCCACATCGAGGGTATCACTTAAAGGCCCTAATGTGTACAGAATGGGTGTAGTGAGTGACAGGACTGGAAGTCTGTGCCATCACAGAGCCCCAGAGCGCCAGGGGTAAGTAGGTCTGCTGAAGGAGATGGAGCTGTCTCAGTGCCTGAGTGCAATTTCCAAATTTCTTGCCAATGACAGCAATCAGTCAGAGCTCTGGGAAATCGGATTGAATAATTTAGCTTAATTATGACTCTGTGTGCATTATTCAATGACCTTTTTTTAAAAAAGAAAAAAAAAAGGTAATTGTAATGGGAGGGTAATTATGAATATGCAACAGAGAGGCCTTTTTCTTATTAGATAATACAGCCTGTGATTTGTTTGCATACAGGAAGAAAATGAAGTTTATCTCACCCCTTCTTGTCCTAAAGGCATCCACAGGTGTTTATTTTGGTGTTTTTTTTTTAGTAGTGAATGGGTGCCGTCAGAATATGAGTCCAAACAGCTGATTAAAACATCATAATAATTCACAAGTAATCTACACAACTGCAATTTTGTAATAAACAATTTATTATTATTATTTTATTTGTAATAAACTATTGCTTCCAGCTAAAATATGAGTCCTCTATATTATATATATATATATATATATATATATATATATATATATATACTGAGGAAAATGTATATTTATTTCTGTTACTGTGAGGTTTCTAGGGTGTGATTGCGTGTGATTACCATCATTAATCATCCATTCTGTGGTCTCACACTGAGTCATGTGTTGTTGGTTGGCAGAATATGTTGAGGTGTGACCTGTCACACAATGGCCCACTTATTATTTGTTGATACATCAGAGCTCACTGACTGTTGGTGGGCGCTCTTAACAAGCACCAAGAGGATGTTGGCACACACTGATCCTGGGGGACACAGTAGGATTGTGGGTATGTTTTGAGACCGAGAGAGTTCAGACCATCATTCATATCGTGCTTTCAATTTTACACAAACTATTGCATCTGTTGATCCTAATGATTTTGTGGGCAATCAAATGATTTCCATCAAGATTTCATCAGTGCTGGGTATCTGAGCTCATGAGAGGAGATTACTGCAGGATATTGTATCCCCATCTCAAATTACAACTTTAACTGATCATCAATAGCTTGAAAAAATAGATCCATTTCTAATAGAACATTTTCTTGAACTTTACTACAAAAAGATATTGACAGACACAATGTTGATGACCCTCATAAAGCCATTCATGTACTGTTCCATGGAATTTATGTCCATTTATGTCCAGTCTGCCGTGTTTTCAAGTGACATTTTAGTATCTCCTCAGCTCGCTCAGAACCTCGCCAGAGGTGATGCGAAAAAAAAAAGGAAGCAGGTACACGTACAACTTTTACACAGTGGAAAACCAAACGAAGGCGAGCCGAGTCGAGTTGAGGCGAGCTGGTACTGTGTAGTGGAAAAGCGCCATTACATACCCTGAACGTTACTTCCTTTTTGGAACTGACAGTTTAGGCTTTCCATTTGCTCACATTATTAACATCACACTGCCTCTTGGTGGCTACATGGCATATATGGCCTCTTTATAGTGGTGCTTAGTAGCTACTTTAATTATAACTGTGCTTTTCTTGAAATGGCCACAGTTTGTTGGCCACTAAAACGGACATGACATTTGTCTTCTGGTCTACTGTATAATACAGCTCAACTGAAATGGGTGCCAGCCAGGTCTCAGTGCCAGTTTGTCCAAACGTAGAGGTTGCTGACTTAACACAAGCTAAGAATTTAATCAAACACTTATCACATGCT
Organism: Carassius auratus; assembly: GCF_003368295.1. Classification (NCBI taxonomy): domain Eukaryota; kingdom Metazoa; phylum Chordata; class Actinopteri; order Cypriniformes; family Cyprinidae; genus Carassius; species Carassius auratus. Next base: position 18,713,519 of record NC_039247.1, on the reverse strand, counting down.
TGCCAGACTAATGCAACCCATATATAATGAATAATATAATAAAAATGAAATAAAATGAGGTTGTGAATAGATTAAAAATTTTAACAAAATTAATTACATTAATGTGCTAGTCAGATATAAAGCAATACATATACAAAATGATATGAAAATGCAACACACACACAAACACATGCACGTTTATATTTCAAGCCACATTTTGTATATTCTATGCTTTACTTGAAGTAAATAATGTAATTCATTTGATTTCTCTGCTAGGAGCAAATTCAGCTGATTTGAATGTGTAAGTGGCCGACTGAGACTGTAAACAGCAGTGACAATAACGACTATAAATACATGATGTATTCTGTAGAAGTAGAGAAATAATGACAACAGCAATAAGAACATTTCATTCTCATAGTCTGTGCAGTTCTTTGACTTACAGTAAATTTGAGTAATCTGCTTTACTCTCATCACAGTGCTCACACTGGCGCTGTGACAAAGAAAAACTGTCAGCAAGAATCTGTCAGTCGCAGAGCACTTAATGACTCATCATCACTTATAATTTTATTTATTTATTATTTAATATGTTTATATATATATATATATATATATATATATATATATATATATATATATATATATATATATATATATGTATATATGTGTGTGTATATATATATATAAATGCTCGTTTTCACTCAATATCCTGTTAATCTTGAGTACCTATAGAGTAGTACTGCATCCTTCATAACTCCAAAAAGTCTTTAGTTTTATTATATTTATAACAGAAAGATAGTCTGTACCGATTTTTCCTGGAAAAACACGAGCGCCTAGAGGCGTGGCGTGTGGGCGGAGCTAAAGAATCACGAGCGCGAGTAGGCTTTTGCGTTGAGAGCGTTTGGAAGTTGTGACACAGATCCAGAGGCTGATATTTAACAAGAGCAGCATCAGCAAAGGCGGTATGCTATGTGGTATGTACTGAAACTGTATATATTTGCTTAGCGGTTTTGGAAAATGACTAAGTTCCACTTTATGTCGTCTTTTTTTTTTTTTACGCTGTACATGTGGAAAGTGCAGTTTGATGACAACATCGCATGTTGTTTACTTGATGTGCTTACGCACCGATAGCTAAGTTAACAACACATAGATATTTGAAGCAGTTTTACTCACCGCATGCGGTTCCAACACACGATCGTGACCCTTTTTCGTTGGGACTGCATTATCCTTAAGAAATAAACAATGTGCAGATCCGGCGTCAAACTGGGCCTTGTTTGTAAAACAAGCATCTTCGAAATGCAGGGAACAAAAAAAAACACTTGCACAACTCCGTTGATGCTCTGTAAAAATAAACTCCATCCACTGGTACCTTAATGCTGTTTTTTGGTAATCTGTGCAGGGTTGTCTTGCCCTGGCAACCAAAAACACACTCCTTTTGTGACTTTTCGCGACGCTCTCGCTCTGATCAGTGAATGTCTGTTGTGCTCTCAGTGCTGTGCTATACGGGAGCGCGCGCTCTTCCGGGAGAAGTGCCTTAGGACCCATATAAGGAAATTCCGCTCCATTTAACGTCACACAGAGCCATACTCGAAAAAAACTTTCCGAAACTTGTGACAAACCGGAAGAGGTTTTTTTTGGAACAAAAATACTCCTCCAAACGTACAACTTAATTTTTGAAACTTTGTCCATGTTTAGCATGGGAATCCAACTCTTTAACTGTGTAAAAAACTCAGTATGCATGAAATAGCATTTCACCCCCCCTTTAAACTCTCTAGCCTTTTGGATTGACAGTGGCAAAACTTTTATAGAGGAAGCATCACTCACTGACCCTGCAGTCATACGCAGTTCCTCACTCATTCCAGCTCTCTATTGATGCTTCTGTGAACAGATCTCTGGGAGCACCTCCACTTCCTGCTCGCTCAAGTGTTGTGGAGGGCAGTTTGATTAAAGCAATGAGGACTTTACTCAGGGAAATTCCCCTATTCTTTCTATTTTACATTGTGGCTGATGAGAATTCATTCCTGACCACAGATTTATGATAAATGGCTTTCAGTTCCTATAATGCTGAATGCTCTGCTGCAGATGGCAGTCATGGGCAGAGATGTGACATACATCAGACCCACAGTTTGTGTCAGCATTTTACCCCCCAAGCTTTTTTCCATCACAGACAGTCAGAATTTCCTGATATATTGTTCAGTGCTGCAAATAAATAATCCCTCCTCTCTCTCTCTCTCACTTAATCAGTCTCTTTTTATTTATTTATTTAGTTTTTTCATTCTGCAATATTCTGTGCATCTTGTTACAATGCCACAAAAGTTGGAGGCATTGGAAGTCTGTTTTATTTATTTTTTCTATTTAATTTAAATGTATTTAAATATAAAACAAAGAAAAAATATGGTGTGAAATTAATAAGAAATGTTAATATAAGATTTATTTCTTTATCTTGAAGTTAAGTCGTGAAAATAAACTGTCTTCTTTCAGCCATCTCTCATGGTGCACCAACATAATTCAACATCCAGAGGCAAACAGATTGCTTAACCATAGCCATGATCTAGAGTCGCTGCTTTTGAATTTGAATGCAGTTTATTGTATTATTTAGATGAATGATTCAGTGGTTGAACAAACATTAGGATTGGCTTTAAGGGTGGATGAATAGGAAAATAACATCCCGTGTTGGTATCACAGAATGAACGAAGGGATTTCAGTGGTAAATAAATACAATGAATTTGAATGCAAATTATTAGATCTAATGACTCTGGAGATTTGCATTAAGAAGTTTGTTAAACTGGAGTTTTGTTTTCATGTTGTTGTTGTAGTTTTTTAATATTTTGCATTTTATACGCATGTGAAATTCAGGGGAAATAAAGCTAAATAAATTTCAAAACCCAATGTCAGTGCTAAGCGTGCAGCATGCTGTGATGCTGATACACCGGAGCATGTTTGATTACCGTACTACATGTCTCAGCACAGACGCTTCCCTCAGTGACTGATAGATTATGAAAACGCACTGAGAGTAACACTGCAGAGGTGTTTAATGGGGATTCCCTGCATGTGAGCTGATGCTAGTGAAGTGATTGTATATAGAGCTGTCGTTTGCCACTGCTAACATGCCCACACCAGCACTTTTCTCACTTGTATCAAGTACTTCAGTTTGGAGATGAGTGTGTGCATGTACCTAGGCAAATACTGCAAGAAAGGGATAGTTCACCCAAAAATGAAAATTCTATCATTTACTTACATGTTGATGCAAACCTCTCTGATTTTCTTTTTTTCTGTGAAACATGTTGGAAAAAATAATGTTGGAAACCAAACAGTTTCAGATCCCACTGACTTCCATTATTATTATTATTACCATACAATAAAAGTGAATAAAAGTGGCTTCCAAAAATAACAAACGTACTATAAACCGTCGATATGTGTCCTAGTGCGATGTGGTCTTCTGAAGTGATTCAGTACCTTTATGTGAGAAACACATTACAGTATATTCTAACAATGTGTCTTTAGAACATTAATAATAATGCGTCAAATTTTAATATGCTTAAGATTTTTGAGCTATGTAAACTTGAATTTTTCTCACACAAAGCTCTATTATACTTAGTAGCTGCATCACATTCACTCTGTCTATTGGTGACATTGGATCATTCATCTCTGCACAGGAACACTCAGGGTTCTGCAGAGCAGAGCGTGAGCTGAATTTAATCACAGTGTGGTTGATTTCCTCTAAACCCAACACTTCATTCACTCAAAATATTGACATTTCCCCTGGCATTGATGTTTGTCTTTGTCAACGTAATGAGATCTAAGGTATCACTTATTAGAATTGCTTCATTCAGAACGTGTTTACTGTGGTTTGGCACAACAGACTGTGATTGTCCATTTATTTTGTTGCATTTTGTGCACAGAAATTGTAAAAAAAATTAGAGCATCATTTGCATCTAAATATTTTATTGAAGATGATTGGCATTTCTTGATTAATTAATATAATTTTCAACAGAAATGCTTATTTATTCGTTTAAAAAGCTTATACTGTACATGTTCATGTTGCTTCCTTTATAAATAATGATGGCACTTTTTTATATGAAACCACATACCTTTCTCAGTTTGTCAGATCTGAATGGCAAGTCCGGTGATTTGGTAGATATTATGTTATGTTTCCTCATGTCTCAGAATAGTTCCTGATCCACGCAGGTCAGGTGACACGCAGGACGCCGTGCAGATTTTCCACTGACAAACAGTGACCTCTAGTGTCTCTTTTGGAAACTGCATTGAACTGAGTCGAATGTCAGGATGTTTGCTTTGAGAATTTTAGGAGCCAGTTCACAATCTTCATGTATTAACATTGTCTAATATACTCTTTAGTTGTTCTTTCTGTCGAGTTTTGTTATTTTCTTAAAGTATTTATTGAGACTCTCTCATGTTGATTATTACTCAGTGCATTTGTTTGTTTATGGTTGTGCTTACTGTATTCAGAATGTGCATGGCTTCACACAGCACACTCATGTCATTTTAGTGCTTTAGCCAATAAGGGCTGACCGTTATGTTCAAGTGACCCAAGTCTATTTCAGACCCATTTATAAACATCGAGACAACTACTCTATGAGACAGAAAAAGCCCTTCAGGAAGAGAAAGAGACAGGGATAAGGAATATGTGCAAATGAGCAACAGTATGTGTTTGTTGTAATCAAAAATAAATGTATTTTTAAATGTTTTATATCTAGATGATGTAGGATTTGATGTGATGTTACCAGAAGGGCTGTGTAGAATTTTGAATTGAGTAGAGAATGCAAATTTTATTCCAATTAATTTTCTGAGTTAAGTTTTATCTTTGTTTTGCAGTATTTTGAAAGGGTTTCCAAGCTGGTCATAACAGAAAAAAAAGAAACGTTTTTATTTGCTACTGTTTTTCTTGAAAATGTATATCTATATATATATAAACAGTTATATTGATCTATATATTTATCTTGATGTATTCACAGGGACCAGTGACCCATATGTGAAGTTTAAGGTCGCGGGGAAAGAGGTTTTCCGCAGCAAAACAATCCACAAGAACCTGAACCCAGTATGGGATGAGAAAGTCAGTCTGCTGGTGGAGAGTTTGAGAGAGCCGCTCTATGTGAAGGTACATGATAAATCTACTGTATGCTGGCTTTACAGTCAAAGATCTCCTGCTTCTGCTCTTTGTTGTGTGAAATGAGATGCCTTACTTCTGGGTGTGTTTTTTGTCTTTTTTTTCTGCAGGTCTTTGACTATGACTTTGGGCTGCAGGATGATTTTATGGGCTCTGCATATCTCTATTTAGAGTCCCTGGAGCACCAAAGGTCCTCTGATGCTTTGTGTCACATCTGAAACCCAATCTCACGTGTCACAATATCATTAATTTACTTTAACACTGCTGCCCCCTAGCGTTAATAAATATGTACAAACATGATGCCCCCTAGTGTTAATAAATATGCACAAACACATGAATGCTGATCACGGCAGGATTTTGGCAGTTCATACTTTAGGTTCTCTCTCCTTTTTAGGACCTTGGATGTGACCCTTGACCTCAAAGATCCGCACTATCCCAACCATGACCTGGGTTCCCTGGAATTGGCAGTCACACTTATTCCAAAAGAGGGAGACTTCAGAGAAACAGTGAGTTATTTTTCTTAATAATGTCTCAATGTCTCTGAGAAGATGAATATGTGACGTTGCTTGATCAGATGTTCCTGAAATCCCCATTGTTTTACACTTTCCCTAAAAATATTAGGGAATTTGTTCAAATGTGGCTTCCAATTCTGGAAAAGACATAAAAATGTATAAAAACTTGATGAAATGTATATTTCTTTAGCAAATATAATTGTTATGTGCTTTAGCTCTACAGTCCATCATAGTAAAGTTTTGGGCATGTATTGATCAAGTGTTGTGTAAGCTCTCTATCTAACCGCTTTTTCTAAAAATAGGAAATGTTTTAAATTTGTACGAATAGGTTTGTTAAAAAAAAAAAAAGAATTTCAGCAAGCACACATTAAATTCTAATAATATTTGACAATAGTACTGCATTTATTGTGGTTTTGATCAGCTTTTGTGAGCGTAAGAGACTTCTTTTTTATTTTCAGTCTTTCCAACCCAAACGTTTGAACAGAAGTGTAGGGTTTCATGTATTATGTTATCTTACTGCAGTACAGAAGACTACAAATGTGTTCTCTGGTCTGGATGAGCCAGTGTCTGACCTGGAAAGGAGTTTTATTTCATCTGAGGGAAATCGATTGTCCAGACTCTAGAGAATAAACTCAGCGTTGGAAAGGCAGAATTTCAATGAGAGGAAAAATGAGAATAGTTGCATACTGCTTTCTTTAGAATTTAAATTTGTGAAGCAGGATCAAAATGCAGTGCTAAATGTTTCAGGCATATGCTACTTTGTTGTCAGTCACATGACTCAATGTTGCATGTTTAGTAAATTGATGCTAGATTTGATCAACAATAAATATGGATATTGTGTTTCCAAATCTAATTTTGTGTAAAAAATAAAATCTCTTCTTTTATTAACATGTATGTAATAATATATATTTTGACAGCAAATAGTGAAAATATATTTAAAAAGGGGATTTCTTTGCTACCCCAGAAATGGAATGTCAAGTTGAAGCACATTGCACATGTTAAACATGCTACAATATACAGCAGAAATAGTCAAGTATTATGTTAGTATACTATTCGTTATATATACGACTTTTTTATGTTCTTTGATTAATAAAGGAATAATTTTTTTCCCTTAAACAACAATTACTCTAAGATGCAGTGACTTATAACACCTCTATAGTTTTTTGTATGTGTGTGTATCCTTGTGTTGGTGAACTAACAAAGCTTTGAATGACAACATTTTCTTTGTTTTTGTGCGATTTAGTGGTTTTATTAGCTTTTAATGGCTTCTCCCCAACCATAGCTTCCCCGGGCTGTTGTCTTTTGACCCCTTGACTCTTGTGAACTGTATTCAGACAGGATGTCAGGTTCACCTCTGACACCCTGTTAGAGAGGACAAGGGGCGGCTTTATAACGCTCTGTCTCATTCACAGACCATGCTTATGAGAAGGAGCTGGAAACGATCCAGTAAGGTAAAAACAGCATGTCCCACCTGTAATGAACCTCGCTTTCTCCAGTACTCTGCTCAGACTGAAGGGGGCTGTGATCCCCAGGCCTTTTCCTTTTTATTTCTATATATTTTTTACTTTCACTTTTTTGTTTCAGTTGTAAAATCGGCTTTTGCTGACTTTATTTTCTATGTGCTGCAATATACATGGTAAGAAACGCTGCCATCTAGTGTACCGATAAGAAAGCACACCTTTGTCAAGTGCAGGGCCCCAATTTGTCCTGCCTTAAAGGCTGAAATTAGCTATAAAAATAAGTTCCAGATACAAATTCAGGGCCATCAGAGTTTCCTTTGTGTATTGCAGAAACTGACTGAGAAAATAAAGCATACTTTGTTTTTGTCATCTTTTTATTGCATCGACTGCACGGTGCATGTGCTGCAGTGTACTGCAGAGGAGATTTCACATCTTTAGTGCTTTATAGACAAACAGGATGTAATCAGAGCAACCACTTTTATAACCTGGTAATTTTGCATATGTAAAGCTATGTGTATGCAAACTTCTTTTCTTACCATGAAAATGATGCAAATTGTGCCCGATTTAATGCCTCATTTGAAGCATGATCATTTTATTTTATTTTATTTCTTGGTATTTTAGATTTTTGGTGGAGAGTATGTGCACATTAACTTGTTTTTTTATTATTATTATTTGTTGCCGTTTATTTTAATGCTTTATCCATCCATCCAAGTGACAGTATTTCTGAATTGTATATTTTTGTATTACATTTTTATTAAATATTAGCTTTATTATCATTAAGTAAAACAAAAACCATTAAACATATTTTTTTAATTGAAGTTTGCTAACTAAAACTTGCTAACTAAAGTAAATTTAAGTTAAAAAGTTTAAGTTTAAGTTAAATTACTACATGTAAATAAAAAAAAAAACTGGACTAAAACTAAAACTTAAAAATAAATTAAAACAATAAAGTAATATATATATATATATATATATATATATATATATATATATATATATATATATATATATATATATATATATATATATATATAACAATGAAATGAGGAAAACAAAACAAAATATTACATTAAAAGGAAACTGAAAATATAAAAATTCAAACCATTATTAAATAATGATATAAAGTATATGAGTAATACTAAAGCAACACTTAAATATTTGATTAGTAATATTTCAAAGAATTCTCAAATGAGCAGGTGGTCTAATAGTGTAGTGCAACATTAACCTCACTGTTAATCTTTAAGTTGGATTTCTATTATAGGTTTTCTTATTTTCTTCTTCCTTTTGTTGTGAATGGATTGTTTTGTATGACAGTGGCATGTTGGTCCGGGACTGGATTAATGTACTACTCTCTTTGTTTCTGGTCCATGCATGCATGTGTACAGCAGACCTTTTTGTTGTCTGCTAAGTGTAAGTTTCAGTGATAATGTCTGGTCTTCAAGTGGAATCTCAGTTTAAGCCATTTCTAACACACAACCTAGTTGCATTGATTTGCGCTACTCAAGAGAACAAACTGCACAGCTCTCAGCTGGATGTTCCCAGCAGAGGTCAAGTAACTCCTGTTTTTTTTTTTGGCCAATGTTGAAGCTCAACTTCCAGAGAGGCCCAAAAACATGAAAGTGGCTCTCCAGCATGTGGATAAGGATTTACCCCAGCCAAGCCTGTGAAGCTCCAAAGTGGGCCATGTAGGCTGCGTCTGGGGAATGTAACAGCGTACGATAACTACTTTTACACAGCTCGCGGTGTATGGAAGCATATGGGTAGCATTATTCAATTTGGAATGTAATATGCAAAATGACAATGCAATATGTAAAATGGCAATGCATTTCTGTATTTACATTTACATTTTCAACGTTTGGTGCAAAATGAAAATGAAATTACATAAGTTTAATTTGCCATTTCATATACCAGTTTTAATATGTAAAATGAATACTAATTTTAACGCTTTATAAGTTGCAAAATTAAAATGAAAATGTATTACAGAAATGTTTAGATATGTCTAACACGTTCAACCAAAAACTGTGGCAAAATGATCATTTAAATGCTATTTTTCTTAAATGCATTAACACTCACAGTCAAGACACTTACGATTGCATTTTCATTCAATGACCCGCAATGAATGTAGCAAAATTCAAAGTGCACATTGAAAATGCATTCCGAGCCGATCACATCTCCGCCCCCTCCCGCCCTGTCAATCACTGCTTGAACAAGGCGGGGCTTACAGAAGGTCAGAGACTCAAGTGAGAGAAAATGGACAAGACAGTTGGGGCCCGTGTACGTTTTGATCATTTCGGTTTATGGCTTCAATATTTCATTCGCACTTGTGGGTGGAGCTGAAACGCTGCTTTCATCTGATTGGTCGAATCACTCCGCTTTCAGCTCGGTCTTTTTATTCTTTCAGGCAGAATAAGAGTCAGTGCGAGTGAAGCACTGTAATGTCTGAAACCACCGCTCACTGTTAATTAGCATAATATTTGAATCAGATGACCCAGAGACCCTGTTAAATTATTGTACGAATATTGTCCCACTGATAAATACAGTGCAAATAGTTCTGTCTCCTTGGATAACAGTGAAGTGGAAATAAATATAGTTAAATTTATGAAATAAAATTAAATAGGATTTTTTGGGAAGGTAAGTCTGGCCAGTTATACAAGCAACACGAGTCGGACGAGTCTGAAATCTGAGCTGAATTGGGTGAAACATTTAAGTTCTAGTCTGTGTCAATTACTCTCATAATAAATAATAATAATAATGTTAACTGTATTTTTCGGTATAAGTTGCATCAGTCCAAAAATACGTCATGACGAGGAAAAAAACATATATAAGTCGCACTGGAATATAAGTCGCATTTATTCAGGACCAAGAGAAAACATTACCGCCTACAGCCGCGTGAGGGCGCTCTGGGGTAGGCTACAGGAGCACTGAGCAGCATGAGCACTGAGCAGCATAGAGCTAATTTTACAATTTTTATTTAGAAATGTAACTATATTAATTTTTACAATTATTTATTAAACGTGTAGTATGGAATTTTTGGCCACCAGGGGTCACTCAATCAAAATAATAACATAAGACGTACTTTGATGACGTCGGGAAAGAGCGTAAGGCTCATGGGAGTTGTTGTTCATTGGAACACGCGCCATGTCGCTCCCTATCATTCCTCACTCATTCTAACTTAGTATTTTGACAATCATGTCTTTTCAAACGGAGAGATATAGACTGTTTCAATGGCAACAACATAAACAAACGTTACTGCGCATGAGTGCTTTTGTGGACCTAACTTAACTTCTGGTAGACTTCCAAATAGAATCAATAACAACAGCAAAGTCCCTCTAGAGTAGATATTTTTTGATAACAAACAAAATGTTTGCTGCGTGGATCAGGCGGACTAAATGAAAATGCAAATTCATTATTTGCCAACAGGAGATGTTTTAAAGCACAGACATAAAGCGCGAGAAATAGAGGTTTCCCCAGTAACAGCTGTAAACAAGGCAGAGCTGGTACGCTCATACGCTGCTATCAGGCACATAACATGCAAGTCTTCCTTCAGAAATACAGCGATATAAAAACACCTGTGCCTCGTTTTGATATTTAAACATAAATGTAAGGAATTATTATTATTATTAAACGCAACGCAACGTTATTCAATGAAGTCTTTTTGAAAAAAGATCAGTTTTAAAATTGTGTTCTAAAAAAATAAATAAATGTATGCGAAACACATCCTGCAGCACATCCACCGTAGCCCAACTTCAGTCGACTCATAACCTTGCCTTTAACTGCGTTTGTAGAAGGCACCGCAGCCAGACTGATATACACGACCGTGCGCCCGATGAAACCGTCTATATGAATTATGAGACCCCTATCAAATCAATATTCCATCTAGCTAGTAGTAATAAATGATAAAAAACACGGCCGCCTTTCGTTAAAAATTATAATTACGTTATCCTATGATATAGAACAAGTTAGAGAACTGCATTTGAAGCTACTTCATTCAGCTAGATATAGAACAAATGTAGATTTACATGAGAGCTAGTCCGTCTGCGTTTTACACAAGACATAATATCGTTTCACAAAATATACGGATATATACAGTTAGCTGAATGGATGCATACCTGTTTATCAGAATGCAAGCGAGTTCAGCATCTCTCTGTAGTTTCAGCTTGTCACGAAGCTCTCTCTATCTTGGAAATGCAACTCCAATATTTACCCGTGTCTTGTTGCTTCTCTTGTTCCAAAACCATCTCGGGTCATTTATTTCACCCGTGCGTTTGCGCTTCACAGAACGTGCAGGCAAAGCATAATCATGATCCATAACTAAGTTATTGATTGAGGTTTAAATACTAATATAAACAATATAAATATAAAATATAATAGTCTCGATAAAGGCTACTACTTTTTCTTCTTCGTCTCGTATTTGTTTCTGTTCACCTTTGTATTTGGCGGTTCCGCTGGAAGTTAGATAAACTAGAGGGGTCAAAGTTTATATGACGTCATAGACGGGCGACAAAACGGAAATAAAGAAACGTGCCGTGTCTTCGAATTAAACTATAATTTTCTCCGGATTTGAAAGTTCGTGGAAACTGTCGGGATGATGTAAGTACACAACTAAAAAATATATATAACATAGATATAGTGATTTCTGCTATTTTTATAGCAGAAAAATTACATATTGCGCCTTTAATGTCACACACACACACATACCTAGTGCCTTATGACTTAAAAGATGAGAGTGGTAAATGTTACAGACATGGAACTGTTCAGTCTATTATTGATTTTTATTTCCACTTCACTTTTATCCAAAGAGAGAGAACTATTTGCACTGTATTTATCAGTGGGACAATATTCATACAATACTACAACCTAGAAATAATTTGCAGGTCTCGACAGCACGAATTATGTGCCTAGCTACATCTGATTCAAATATTATGCTAATTAACAGTGAGCGGTGGTTTCAGACATTACAGTGCTTCACTCGCATTGACTCTTATTCTGACTGAGAATAAAAAGACAGACTGAGAATAAAAAGACAGAGCTGAAGGCGGAGTGATTCGACCAATCAGATGAAAGCAGTGTTTCAGCTCCACCCACAAGTTCGAATGAAATATTGAAGCCATAAACCGAAATCATCAAAACATACACGGACCATACACGGTCTTGTCCATGTTCTCTCACTTGAATCCTCTTCTTGAGATTTGAGTCTCTGACCTTCTGTAAGCCCCGCCTTGTTCAAGCAGTGATTGACAGGGCGGGAGGGGGCGGAGATGTGATCGGCTCAGAATGCATTTTCAATGTGCACTTTGAATTTTGCTACATTCATTGCGGGTCATTGAATGAAAATGCAATCGTAAGTGTCTTGACTGTGAGTGTTAATGCATTTAAGAAAAATAGCATTTAAATGATCATTTTGCCACAGTTTTTGCTTGAACATGTTAGACATATCTAATCATTTCTGTAATACATTTTCATTTTCATTTTGCAACTTATAAAGCGTTAAAATTAATTTTACATATTAAAACTGGTGTAGGAAATGGCAAATTAAAATTATGTAATTTAATTTTCATTTTCATTTTGCACCAAACGTTGCACAAATGTATTGGAAAATGTAAATGTAAATACAGAAAAGCATTGCCATTTTACATATTACATTGTCATTTTGCATATTACATCCCAAATTGAATAATGCTACCCATATGCTTCCATAGCGGTGCACACTTGGGTGTTTCTTCTATTTATACTCCCTGTGTATCTGTCATTTCCAAAATACTGTAAACGAAGAGCTCTGTAGATACAAATCAAGTGGGATTTGTAATTGATACATGTCTTCAATTAAGACTTCTGCTATGATATATGATGAATATAAAAAAACTTTACCCTGAAGTGCATGTAAGAAAAAAACTAATGCTATCGCAGCTGTTAGCCAAAATTATACAGTACATGCATCCAGTTCTTCTTTTTGAATCTACTTCATGGTTTTATACTTTCTTCTGTTTTAATCATCATGTCACTGAGGAAATGCAGGCTATTTAGTCACAGTTAGTCAACATCTAAACAAAACGAGCTGCTTGTTTTTGGTCGGCATCATGGGCAAAGATCACATTAGAGTCCTTAATGCTCATGTTAAAGTTTACAGTGGTTCTGTACAGTCAGAGTATCACACTAATATCTGGAGAGAATGTCATTAGCTGCCTGCTTTTAACTTCAAAGCTGTGTGTTTTTTTCACAACAGGTTTAATAAAATGATTTTTTTTTAAAGAAACACATTAGTAAGGATTCCAAATTAACCACAGAGAAATCTGTTAATTAAAATAGTTTGTTTGGCAAGTTGGAGTAAGCTTTGGAGTCCTTGGGTGATCAAAAACTGACAGTTTATAATTATCTTCAACACCGGAAAAAAAAACAAAAAAACTTAATAGGTAGATCTATTACTTATTATAAGATCTCTCATTACTTGTAATGCATAAATGTGTGATCATAAAATTAATATAATTTTAGTATTTGTTGTACCACATTTATTCTTGCAACAGCAATAGTTTCATTAACTATTTTGCAATTCTTTGGGTTTTGACTTTTATCTTAATATTTTCAGGAGTTTCACACTATTAGATAATGTAGACTGGATCTTAGAATATTTGCTGTTTATTTTATTCATTGCCATTCAAAAGTTTAGGGTAAGTTAGATTTCATTCTGCTAGGATGAATTAAATTGACAGTAAAGATGTTTTAAAAAATTTATATTTGAAATAAATGCATTTCTTTCTTACTTTCTATTTATCAAAAAATCCTAAAAAAATATATCAAGTTTCCACAAAAACACTAATCAGCATAAATGTTTTTTACATTGATAATAATAATTGTTTCTTGAGTGGCAAGCGTATTAGAATGATTTCTGAGAGATCCTTTGACACTGGAGTAATGATACTGTTCATTTTACTTTATTTGTTTTTAAATAATGTCTTTCAGATACGTTTAAAAATCTTGCAAACACAAAACTGATCAAATTAGTGGAAAGATACGGTTGACACACTGCTGTCTGTGTTTGTCTCTGTCTTTGCCGTGCCATGCAATTCTCTCCGTGTATGTTGTCTTCACATATCACATCCCCAAAATATGTGTCTTCCGTGTTGCTTCACTATGTTTGACCACAAACACATTGTCTGCCGTTCAGCTTTAATTTCACTGACTTTCTCTTCACATTGGATTGTATGTAGCCTGACGTGAGTGTGTGTTTTTGTCACATTGCAGCATCAGAGTCTGAGGTTATCGGACGTTCACAGGAAGGCTCAGCTGTGGAGAGGCATTGTTAGCATTAGTCTCATCGAGGCCCATGACCTCCAGCCTATGGACGCCAATGGCTTAAGTGACCCTTATGTCAAATTCAGAATGGGACATCAAAAGTACAAAAGTAAGGTATGAGCTGTATTCAAGTTACTTGTTCATTTGGGAATTTTTATTTCATGGAAGGCAAATTCTGCTCAGGTGTTCTTCTTCTCTGCAGACAATACCAAAAACACTAAACCCTCAGTGGAGAGAGCAGTTTGACTTCCACCTGTATGATGAACAGGGCGGTTTCATTGACGTCACCCTCTGGGACAAAGATGCAGGGAAGAAAGATGACTTCATGGGCAGGTTGGTCACGCACTTGACTTTTATTGTGTATGTATATGGAGTTTTGTTATTCTCACACTCTCATGGTCTGATGTGATTAATTATGGCTCATTGGTTTTTGGCAACATGAGAGTTTGACCTGTCTTAGGTGTCACCATGCCTACTTGTTTCTTAAAGAACATTGGTTCTCAGCAGACTTCACAAGGGTTTCGAAATTATTTCAAATAAGAGAAAACAAGCTTTAAAATCAAGATGTAAACTGATCATATATCTTATTTTAGTTTGTTCCCTTTACAACTCCCATGGTCTATGAAAACCTGGATATATGAGGGAATAAAAAAAATTGAGATTTCATTCTAAATATAAATGTATCCCCCCTCAAAGTGATAAGTGCTACTACACTAGTGGTGTACCCCCCATCTACTTTTTTCACAAATCGCACACTGTATATATATATATATATATATATATATTTTATATACATTTTATTTGTAATATCAATCTCTAAAATATTTTCATGAGAGAAATGACCATTTGTGAATTAAAAATAAGTTTAAAAAACTTTTAATTTGTAATTAAGTTTGAGTCAAGTGGAAAAGTCACATTAATTCATTATAGAACTTAGTTAATATTCAGTTCTTGAATCTTAATTAAAATTTCATATAATTTAATAAAAACAAATTAACAACATTAGTCTGCATGGGGGTCCTTTGATGTTTTGGATAATACAAATCACTCCTAGAGATGAAATGGTATGGAAATTGACGCATTAATAAAAACCAAACTCTTTTGTTAAGTGTATTTGAGTTTTAATTTTACAATTGTATTGTGGCTATGTTTCAAAGCCAATAATTAATGCAAAATAAACCCTGATCAAGACCTCAATGCAAAGCTCCTTTCCAAACAAATAAATAAATAGACACAATTTATGTGTATTTTTATTATATAAGTGGAAATAGACTGCACAGTGATGAAATACAATTTACCTGTCACTATATCATAAAAAAGAAAAATGTTTGACTGCAAAATGCTGCAGCTGATATATAATACTATTAAATGTCAGGTTTGCTGTATGGTATATTGCAGCTAAACTCATTCATGCTTCAAACTGTCCTCTCATAGTCAGTTCCTGTTTGTGAGTGAGAGAAGGAGAATGAGGGAAAGAGTTTGAGAATTGCAGCCTTTGACAGAACCCCAGGAGGAGTGATTGAGAGCAGAGTTAATGGCTGGGCGATGTGGGAATGAGGCAGCGAAGTTTTCTTAGTTTCCTGTCCGTCCCCTACACCAGTCCTCCTGTTCATAGAGGTGGCATGTCAGGATCAGTCGGCTGGCATTCTTATAACTGGCTATTTCTCTCAATTAAACGCTCATCAACTCGTGTCCTCCTCGGACCATGAGCTGTCCAGCTCGTTCCAGCTCTGATGTTCACATTAGTTACTCCATTCAGGATCAGTGGAAGCTTAAGTTCAAATAAGGGATGTGTGTCAAAAACGCATGTGTTTGTGTAATGATGTTGATGATGTTGTTGTGTGTGTGCGTGTGTGTCAGGTGCCAGGTGGACCTCTCTCTTCTCTCAAAGGAGTGCACACACAGACTGGACCTGCCTCTGGAGGAGGGTGAGGGGACACTGGTGCTGCTGGTCACGCTCACAGCCTCTGCTGCTGTCTCCATCGCTGACCTGTCTGGCAACGTATTGGACGACCCCCACGAGAGGAAGGAGATTCTCCACAGATACGTAAGGACAATGCCTTAATATTCAAAACAGCTTGAGTGTGCATACAGCCAATAAGAAATCTGACTTGACAAACATGCTAAATAGCATCTTAATGAAAATGTAAAAATGCATAAAAGTATGTGAGAGTTAGGGATAGAAATATCCAATATTGGACATATCCAAAGCTCAGTATAAAACAGTCAATGGAAACTCCCTGGTTGTTCAGTCTCCACCTGGCAATATTCATTATTTTGTATTTCCAAAAACATTTCACAAGAATGTTGTTATTTTTGTGTTCTTAAGATATCAAAGATATCAAATGGGGGCTGTCCTTTACTTTCATTTCTTTAGAATGTTCAAGAATCGTAATCAGGAACAAACTTCTTAGAATGTGTCTTTAGAAACTGATTTGCTGAGGCAGATCTTCATGAATATGATCTGTGGTTAGAAATGTTCCATCTTATTCTAAGTGTAGATGTTTTTGGTAAATTTTAACAATCTTTGAGTTAAATGTCTGTGTAGAGTCACATCTTTCAGCCTAAACTTTGAGTTAGTATATCATCAAATGTAGTGCTCTGATAAAGTAGCGTATTGAAGTGTTCTCTCTCAGTTTATATGTGCCTCATATGCATAGACGGGGCTGAATTGCGTCTCGGTTGGTGCCAGGTTCTCAGACCTGGCAGAACTTCAGCAATATGACCTCCTTTTGAAAAGCGCTCAACCTCTGGGGGCCAGAGATTGGTTCAGGCCTGTAGAGAGAAGGATCGGGCCTCCCCGCTCTCTGAGGAAAGGGAGAGAGGAGCTGATTGGGATAGAGAGCTGTGAAGGAGAGCAGTAGTGGGGGGCTGTGACAAGCTCTTTTCAGGCAAGGGTGTGCTCTTGAAAGGCCCAGGCTGAAAGGAACCCAGTGTCCCTGTGCGGAGGCCCTTGGCCCATCATGGCCCCGAGGCCCTCCAGTCCTCACTCTAGCACAATGCTCTCAGCCTCTTGCTTTGTCTTTAGCCTGTTAACCCTTCGTTCGCTGCTATTTGCGGCTCTCTGCCACCTCTTTGCATGCCAATAGAAAGGGACAGGGCTGAAACAAAAGGGCCACTTTTTGTTCACACTCGATACAGCTGCTCTCAGGGGTAAAATGACTGAAGAAGCTCTTGAATCCTGCCTGTTTTAAGAGGCCTAACGTTGTTTAGGTTTGCTTTCGCAGGCCCAGCACGTTTCGCTAACCTGGTTCTTGGCAAAACAGGTTTGTGCGCAATACTTTGCTCTAATTGAAGTGGGAAATCATGCTGGGAGATGTGTTTGATCTTCGGTTAAGTACTGATGGAAAACACTCCACAGGCCAAAACGGCGGTCGGGTGACCTACATAACCGTGCGTATAACGGGTTACGCGCGTTCTGCTCTTCAGTGCCATCTTGTCACCCCCACGTCCACTAGGAGGAGCTGTTAGACCAGAATTGGGAGGAGAAATATGCGTCTCCTGACAGGAAAGTGGGGAAAGATGGGGTACTGGTCGCTGAGATGGGAGGGGCTTGGTGTGCAAAATGAAAAGAAAAGCTATTTCACCATGCACAACACCAGTCTTTTTTTTTTCTAGTGGTAAAGGATAAATGTTCTGCTCCCTTGTTCCCCTCCCCACTCCCCCACCTTGTACTCTGCATCTAGGCATTCATTAGCACCCTAGCCTCCAATAGGGACTGATATGCTTAAAAAAATGGCTGGGTGGGGGTGGGCAGTGGATAAAAAAGGACATTAATTTGTCCCTACTATTAGCATATTCCCGGTTCCCTTCTTGACACCCATTCACAGAAGTGAATTTAATAAAGATGTACCTTATCAAGCATGGCAGATAACAGAAAATGCCGGTGTTAGCGCCGCACAATACGCCTTAAATAGATTAGCTCGGGCAAGGTGGTAGTCCACCCATATTCAAGTTAGACAGGGTCGTGGCGAGAGTGTGCGCTTCCAACGTTTTCCTCATCTCTGTCACCGTATGTTCAGCTGTCTGAGAATAACCGAATTGTGGCGCCAAACGGCCATAACTAGTTATCAACGCTCGGTGTTAAAGTGCCAGGAGGATGCCGACGTCCCTCAAACAAATAAAGAGCAGGAGGTTGGGGGGAGAGGCATGGCGGCGGAGGTATAGAGATGCTGTAAAATTGCAGATGCTCCCAATTTAAACTGTAGATGTCCTCACTTGCCGGGGATGGGGGTTGCACAGAACACAATTAAGTCTTTTAATGCAGCATTGCACCAGCCTCAGACACATCATTAAAGGGATACTTCACCCAAAAATGAAAATTGTGTCATTAATCACTTACCCCCATGTCGTTCCAAACTCATAAAAGCTTTGTTCGTCTTCGGAACAAAATTCAAAAAATTTGTATGAAAACCGGGGGGCTTGCGACTGTACACAAACAAAGCTTTTACAGGTTTGGAACGACATGGGGGTAAGTGATTAACCCTTAAAGACCTAGAACATTTTTGGGGCGCCTGACACACCTGTACAAGTGCCACATATCATTATAAACAGGAGAACTTACAGTTTAAGTTTAACTAATTTAAAGTCTCAATTTTCCTTTCGTTTTCTCTAAGAAATAATGAAATTACAAAATTTTAAGAAAAATCTAAGCAACATTTGGGTGTTTTTTACTGTGTAATCAAACAGAAACTCCTAATGTTTGGATATTTTTCTTTAGAAAGTTGTGTCTGGGTGTTTTACACTTCCAAATAAAATGTTGTTTACATATACCATTCCCCAAGCAAGTTATAGACATTTATTACAATATTGTTATCAACGCTTTTAAGTGAAACACTTAATTTTTCCTATTTTGTTAACTAACAATAGAGATATGTCCAAAAAACGTTTTAATGAGTAAAGAAAATGGAAAGAGTGTTATTTAATAACAAAACCAAACAATTTTTGTCTGAGAAATATATTTTCAATCCGAGTATGAACAATAAACACAAACTATGCAGCATATAGTAAAAAAAAATTGAACAAATTGTCTTCAACAATACAGTTCTAAAACAGGGCAAATGATTCACAAAATATTCAGAGTGCAACAGAAAAAAGTGCAAACTATCTCTATGAACTATATAATTTTATATTTATTTACTTAATATACATATCATCAATATACATAATATACATAACATTAATGATCGATCCGTTGGCTGTAAACTGCGCCAGAATTGACTTTACCGGGACATCACCTAGTGACACGAAGACATAAACGCAGTGCTTTATCAGATATATCACTGTTTCATCCTTGTTTTTGATTTGTTTTATGTCAAAGTACTTGTGGTTTTTTTTCAGAGAGAGCTTTTTCACAGAGTTTTCTCATGCAAATGTGTTATTTTGTGTTTGTATTCATGCACTCATGGCAGACTTTACTTTCACTTTGTGTTTGTATTGGTTGAATATGGGACAGTTTGAACCAATCTGTAATAAAAATAATTATTAGCATTATTACATTTAGTCACAAGACATATTAATAAATGTGAATTAATAAATAAATATATAATATGAACCTTTGTGTTTCATTTTAGAGCTTTTTTATGAAAAAGATGTGGCTCAAATACGAGTGCATATTTTTTGGAGCCCATTGATCTCAGTCTTTAAGCAGTTATTTTATCAATATTCCCAGAGAGGAGGACTGTATCTCCGGTTCACAGCTGTTGTTGGAAGCAGAGCGAAATTATGCATTTTAATAGTAGCCGGGTGAGTGCGGGTGACTCGTGTGTAATGGACGTTAATGAGCATCAGGGCCAGGGTGACCTCTGCCGAAGTGGAGGCGCACAGTTCCTCTCTGGCCCTGTCACTCGCTTCCAAATCAAAATGTGAACAAGTACAGCAATGTGTGTGTGTAAGAAAGGGAAGTAAGAGGAAAAGAGTCAGGGAGCAGCAAAAGATTGAGGCAGGGAAAATGGGGTGGAAGCTGTTAGCATTCCATTTTTATTATGACATTTCACAGTCATCCGATTTAATGTCCCCTGACCGGATTGTCCAGCTGGAGACGGTGGGCTTGAAATGTTATTTAGAGCATTGATAAAAGGTGAGTGCCTGCGAGATGACAGCGAGTCATAAGGCTCCGCGCGGTGACATTCATTTTCTCCACAACAGAGATGGAATAAGACGTCACGGTGACAAGCTGTCACTCAAGACACAGTCCTGCCATCTCACCCCTCCCCTTCTCTCGCTTTTCGGTCCCTACTGTCTGGTTGGGGTTAGAAGGGGCTCTGAGTGTGTGTGCGCGCAAGTGTTTATGCACTACCTCTTTCCTGTAATGGGACTAAAGCGCTCTCCTCCTCGGCGTACCATATGAGTTGGCCTTGTCTTGCTGGCCCCAATGCCGGGAATGGGGGAATATATTCTTCAGCCTTTCATTAAAAAAATAAAGAGGCCTCATCTCCTGAGCTTTTCAATCTCCTTGCATGTCTTTTGAGGGGGTCTGAAAAGCCAGCACCCTTTGCAAATCTGAAATACCTCTGCTATGGAAATGCACCAGCTCCCTCCCCAAAAAAATCTGCCACTTTTCTTCAAGGCTGTAATAATCACAAATAGCAAGCCCTTGATATCTACTGAGAAATCATGGATTGAATGTATGTGAAGAAAAAATGTCCCCCTCAATCATCACTTGACCCCCCCCCATCTCCACTCGTTTGCTATCAGAGGATTTTCAACAATAATATCGTTCATAACAGGCAAAGCCAGTCCGAGTGTATAATGAATTAAGTCTGCAGGCTGGCCCCGACTTGAGAAATTCAAATTATAATTATTCCTCTGGGTATGTGTATGGCTTACTGCCAAAAAGTGAATTAAAGTGAAGTTTCCAGTGCTTTTGACGGCACACCAGTGAGATTGTGTCATCTCTGTCACTCCAGCTCCATTCACTCGCATTTGAAAGTGTCCGTCTGGAAATGTCACAAGAGTTTCTTTGACTTTGACTGTGGTTCATATAGAGGGCAGAGATGTACAGGTGCATTTTATTTTATTTAACGGACAACTTTCCACTTCTGTGCATTTGTTAGACACGCATGCATGGGAAGTTTTATTTCTCAGCGGTTTCTCTTTTATAGCTCGGGAGACATCTAAGCTCAGTTTCATTTAAATTACTTAAACAATTAAGATATTTGTCAGCATAAGAGAGCTATAAAATGTTAAATATCAGAGCTATTAAATACAATCTTATTAATTGTTTTATTTTTTTGTATACTGACAAAATCTGAAACATTGTTAAGATCTCTTTTGAAACTCCAGAAGAGATTTTATCAATATTTGGATTCTTCTTATTTCTCAGAAGAAAAATTCTGAATAGAAGTCTGTTTGCTGTCTTTAATTCTTTTTTTAAAGGAAATTCATTTGTATGTATTTAATTACTATAGGTGTGTTTTAGCTATTCTTTTTGTTTGACAAACAGTACACACTATTAAATGCGGAGAAAACGAGGGGAAGGGAGAGAGAGAGAGAGATAGCTCATGCTGTGACCACTCAGTTAGCGTGTGATGCCTAGTTTGTTTCATGGCTAAATGTCAGCCCCTTTAATGCTACAAAAGACACACAAAGGAACTGTAATGGAGTATTATGGTCTCTCAATGAGAGGCTTTTATCGGTATGAGCGTAATTGACTCGCTCATAAATCATGCTTAAGTGTCTTCGCTGATGCACTTGTCTTTGAGCAGTATATCCACCTCATGAAGATTTACGGTTTTAGAAATGAGTCGCGTCTATGCTAGTATTTTCTGTTTTCTGTTTTGTCTAATTGCTCATATAGTTATATGAAACTCAAAGAAATTATTTTTTGGAGGAACATGGATGTGAGTATAGACACACATCACGCATCAGCACTGTTTTATTCATTTTCATTTACCTTGATTTATTTATTGTCCTCTTCTCATTCATGTGAAAGTGCATTTTTTTTTACTTTTTATAAGCATCTGTATTTTTTCTAGATCATTTGTGAGTATTTATTTAGGCTGCTTAAATGTGTTTATGAAGTTTAAACTATGACTGGTCTAAAACAAAGCAATATTCCTATATTGCACATCTATTGCTGGTTATAGTTTCAGTGAATAGTTCCGTAAGTAATGCATTTTCTAAAGCTTACAAAGTTCACAACGTATATACAGAAAGTTTTTAACCTTTTTCTGTAAAAAGTGTTCACTTTTAAAAATGTATTTAACACTTCAAAATGTCTTTATATAATGGAATAGCATTATTTTTTACATAGTACAAAGTGTCATTTACTGTACTTCTTTAATTGAATAATAATATATATATAATAATATATACCAAATATAGCACATATACAAGCAAAACGTTCTTTTAAGTGAGGTTAGCTCTGAGAAAACATGTAGCATCCTTTGTTTCATCGCTTTCATTATTATATTGTTATTGTATGCAGTGGAAATGATACATTTGTAAGTGAATTAAGTGTTCAAATGCTTCTTTGACCTCAACAGAGTCTGCTCAGATCCTTTCACAATGTTAAAGATGTGGGCATGGTGCAGGTGAAGGTGATCCGGGCAGAGGGGCTGATGGCAGCTGATGTTACAGGTAAGAAAAACCCTCCCGCACACACATACAGTGATCCTGACATATTTCTCACCCTGTTTTCCGCAGTTACCGATAAAGACTATTATTTTCCTTGGAATGGTCAGCAGGAGGCTGATAATTTTGCATTGTTGGCTTCTGAGATCACTGTGTATCTTAAACGTGTTTTTTTTTTTTTTTTTTTTTTTGTGCGACTGCTCTGGTTTCCATTAATTCTTACTTTTAATTAGGTCTGCAGTGGGCAGGCCTAGTTTCTGGCTCTATGAATTATCAAGTTGGAAAAAGAAAAAGATTGGAGACGGTGCAGTGAGCTGATTCTTATTCTGAATCGGAGCAAGACAATAACAAACACACTCACTTTGGGTCATTTTTTATTAATACTACACCATCTTAATGTTGTTGTTGTTTTTTTTTGCTTGTCTTTTGGCCCATTCTTCTTGAAACTGTGACCTTATTGCAACTGAATCATCAGTTCCTCAGTTTTTGTGTGTTATGTTTAAATGAGATATTTCCGTGTGACTTTTAACATAGCTTTAATTAATACACTACTAATCAAAAGTTTGGGGACAGTTTTTTTATTATTATTATAATTTTTTTAATTTTAAGGCAATCTTGCATATAAACTGATCAAAAGTTTTAATGTTACAAAAGATTTCTATTTCAAATAAATTCTGCTCTTTTGATCTTTCTATTCATGAAAGAATCCTGAAAAAAATGGTTTCCACAGAAATAAGTAGTGCAACTGTTCAACAACAATAATAACAATGATAATAATAAATGTTTACTGAGCATCACAACAGTGATTATATTTTATGTTATTTATACTGTATTTTGAATCAAGTACATGCAGCCTTGTTGAGCATAAGAGACTTCTTAAAAAAAAAAAAAAATCTAATCCCAAACTTTTGAATGGTAGTGTAGTTCACCCCAAAATAAAATAATGTATGATCCCTCATGTCACTACAAACCCATGAGAGTTACAGTATCTAGAAAACAACCTTTCAAATGTCTGCAATATATTCAATTTATAGAAAAAAAGAAAGTATTTCTATTTGTATTAGACACTAGAAAAAGTAATTTCAGTTTGGAAAGACTTGGTAATTAACTGATGACAAAACATTTATTTTTAGGTAAATGATTTCTTTAAAGATGAAGAGTGTAAGTTTTTTTCACCTTTAATGACATCAAACTGAATTGCAAAAATAAAGGTAGTTCTTAAACACTCCAAATCATCCACCGTTGGTCAGACAAACAGATAGCATCATAGTCGTGAGCTTGTGACTACTAAAAATATTGAACACTGAAAAATATTTGTTTAGCTTTAGAAATTTTGCAGGAAAGGTTGGTTTGAGTTTGATTTGACCACTTGTGTGGGAAATGAAGCTGAGAATTGCAGCACAAGAATATTAATCAAGGCTGCACAATCGGTTGCAGACAAGGTGTGAGGCAGGAGAAATAAACAGGAGTGACAAAGAGCGAAAAAACAGAGGGAGAGCATGAGAGACAGAGAGAATTAGAGGCAGAGACGTAGAGGTCATTAGTACCGTCACTTTTAAGGTGGATCGTCTTGTGAGGTTCCTCTCCGCTAAGCGCTTTGCGTTCACCGTCTCTCTAATCGCCTAATCGACGCCTTTAATTAAGACATGCTCAATGGCAAACCACCCCCTTCCCCCTTCCCGCTCGCTGCACAGTTCTGCAACCGGTCCTTTACTGGCTCCTCTCCGGGGGTCCGGACCACTAGGTTGACCTCGTAGCTCGGCCTGGCGTTCCCTGGGAAACCGTGGCCTCCTCATGAGCTCTGATTTCACACTCCTCTCCCGCCACAAAGCGCCGGCGCACAAAGCTTTTCTAAGTCGCTCACGGACTCACCGTCTCAATCGGTCCTGGCACCGAGGTGTCAGCCAACAAGGTTACGGGCCACGGAACAGTGCCTCCTCTAACAGAGAGCTCACTGGAGACAGAGAGAGTCCGGGAAGAGTGGAAGGGAAGGAGAGTGGACATAAAAGATCATGTGGCCGGGAGGAAAAAGAAAAAGAGAGGGAAACCTTAGTTCTCTTTTTGTACCACTGAGTGTTTTTTTTTTCATTGTAATTAATTGAGGCTTTTATCTGGAGTGCCTCCACTCCAGGCCAGCAGGATAAATGGGGACAGTGTGTAAAACCAACAGTATTTAGGGACAGGAGACTGCTTTCCTTCTGAATAGAGCAACTCAATACTTCACAGAGATCGCTTCGGATACAGACATAACTCTGACAGTCGACAATTTCGTTAACAATCAGTTTTCAAACACAAGTAGGAACTGTTCTGCCCTCGCTGCCATCAGTGTGTTTGTATATATTAATCCTATGGGCGGTTAAATGCTCCTCTCATGCAGGTACTTCTGCTTAACACCGTTCCTGCTTTTCATTTAAAATGCTTTCCAGACCTGAATAATGTAATTACCGCTGTATACGTCAGCGCGCCTCATCAAATTGCAGCTGGAATGAGGTTGAACTCATCTCGCCGGTCTGTGAGGATTTGCCCAGAATTAACCCACAGATAGCGTCTGCTCGGCCACACCTGGGGAGTCAAAGTTTCATTCGGTGCGAAGCGTGTAATTTGCTCAGACAGCTGTCTCACGAACATGTAGTAATTTGTCGCAGGGGATGACCGAGTGTTACCACAAGGATATCAGTTATGGTGCTACATTCCTGCACCTATAAATATACGTTTATATAAGCAGATGCTAATTATTTTTGAATGATGAAAATACTCACAATTACTAGATACCATGGCAAATTAAGCATTTGTGTGAATACTTTTTAAATGAGATGCTTGAAATTAGGAAAAGGGTTTCGTTTTCATTATTTTTTGCAAACACCTTTTCATGTAAAAAATAAAAATGTGATTCTATAATTTCATCTCCTAACCGATTTTCTGTAACTTTTGCTATATTTTTTCTAATAATCAATAAAAAATACAGTATACTGTATAATATACTGTACACACCTTTTTTAATTCACAAAAAATGTAAAATTTAAAATTTTTTATTCACAATCCAGATTTTGGCAGTAAGTTTAGTCAACTTATTTTATTATATCAGATACATACCAGTGTAATCACTGCATTTAAACATATTCATAAAAAACTATATTCGGTCTGATCAATAAACCCCTGAAATTGATTTCCTTGGTGACAGCAAGGGCTTTCCATTGATCACTGTGACATTTATTTTAAATGTCTTTGCTTCTTTTATTCACATGCAGGGAAGTGTATTATTTTCAAGTGCATTTTATCTTTGCAGCCTGTTATAAAATCATCATTATGGATGTTATTTTTTGCCCCAGCTTTTAAAAATTATGCTCTGCAACAAACAACAAAAATGCTCCCAGTTGTTTTGTTCAGAGATTTGTTTAATGACTAAGAGTTTAGATCAAAGCTGATATGAAGAGTTTGTTGTTTAAGTTTTTGTTGAGAACAATATTCCTTTAAATTATGAACATTTATTTACATGTGTATATTAATAGTCTATTTCAAAGCATGTAGGGCAGTAGATTATATAAACAGTACTGTATCTCTAGAGTCAGCTTCTTATAATAATGTATTTCGTACATGATTTAAAATATTCTATTGAAGTTCTAAAAATATATTGATGAAAAGGATTATTAAAAAGAGTCTCACTTCCAGACATTTTTATTTATCAATGTGAATGCCCATATATTTTGCCTGAACATTTTTCTACAAATTTCCCACATTCAGTTCTGCAATATTTAATTTGTCGTTCCCGTATACACTGTGTGTGTGTGTGTCAAAACGGAGACAGACATGTCCTTACAGTGCTCTAGGGCAGTGCAAAGGCAGAAATGCTTATCTGCCTGTGTACAAACCACTCTATCGGTGTAACAACAGGAAAATACACCACACGGGGCAAAATGAATATATCAAATCAGCTCCACAGTGATAAGTTGCTGCTGAAGCTTTAGTTTGGGTAAAGACAGCAGTGTGGTTTGATCCAGCCCTTCAGGCTGGCTGTCCCATCACCTTTATCAGGTAGTTATTCCCCCCAGCACACCACCCAGTGGATTACACCACCGTAAATACAATGAAACTGATAAAGTTAATGTGTGTGTGTGTGTGTGTGTGTGTGTGTGTGTGACCCACAGGCAAGAGTGACCCCTTCTGTGTAGTGGAGCTCAGCAACGATCGGTTACAGACGCACACCGTGTACAAAAACCTCAACCCAGAGTGGAACAAAGTCTTCATGTTGTAAGTGTCAAAAGCGTGTATGCATGTGCCAGAGTGCTTGCATTTGCATAGAATCACATATTTTCAGTCTGACAATTTATCATATATTTTCTAGTTACTACACTACTGAGATAATTATATCAAATACTGATATAAATTAGATAATATTCTGAGATAATATTCTCTGCACAGAATATGATAATTGCTGAATAAATTGCAGTTGATTTATTTTTATCCATGTTGAAAATGATCTAATTTGTAATTGTAAACCATTTAATGTAAAGTGGGAAAAATGTATTTTTAATCCAGTGTACTGAAAAAGCTTAGTTCTAAATTCCGAATTTCTGGGCTATGTGTTTTATAGAGATATACATCAGAGAGCTGAGGATTACAGGATAATGTAGTCAGGATTATTTCATTAAGCTTTGTATGGGTAGTTGAAAATGTTACGCTAAAGTAAACTTTTCTTTTAGAAGAAAATGAACTCTTTGTTTGAGATTACACTCCCTTCTGCAAGTACAGCCATTGTGCTGTTTGATAATGTGCCATACATCATTTCTTATATAAGGTCGATAACAAGAGGTTGCTCCATTGATGTTTTTTTTTTTTTTTCATAATCGTTCAATCTTCACGGCTGGAAATTCATTTGTGAATTCCCATGGAATGCTGGGTAATCTAGCCTCTCCTAGGACCGCTAATTTCTTAAAGAATAACCTAATTTTCTTTTATTAGACTTCTTCTCTTTAGCCTACTTTTTATAGATAGCATTTCAAATAGAGAATTGCAGAATCTTTTTTTTAACCCCCGCACCATGGAGATTGTCACCAAGGATTTACATGAATCACATTTTTTTTTTTTCATGACTTGAAAGATCTTTTCAGTGTGTAATATTAGTCGATGACTTCTTCACCTACCCCTTTTTCTTCAACTAGCAACGTGAAAGACATCCACTCAGTCTTAGAGGTGACTGTCTATGATGAAGACAGAGACCGAAGTGCCGACTTCTTGGGCAAAGTGGCTATACCGTTGTTAAATGTAAGTTTTGAGCTTGCAGGCTTTTCTTTCAAGAATGAATCAATTTGAAATGGGAAAAATGCACAAAAAAATTGGCATATGTCTAAATTTTATTGACTGTAGTAATCAGAGTAAAACGTTAAAGTGAGAAAAACAGCAAAAATAAGGTTGCCAAAAATGGGGAAATCAACAAAGCATGTGTCTAAACTTTATTGATTTGAGTAATCATAGAGTAGGATGTGAGAAAAACACTTGGGGGAAGAAAAGCTACTAACAAAAACAGAAGAAAGAAAAGATAAGGCTGATTCCCCGGGATAGTTAATTTGCGGCTGACAGTGTTCGGGCCGTAATGAACAGGTACTTGTCAGAGCCGCCACAGTTGTTTTGGGCTCCCTGTCAGATGCAGCAGCTGGGGTTCAAAGGTCACACGGAGAGTGTATTCAGCTGGGTATTGCCAGACAGACGGCTGTCATGTCCCTCTCCCACAGATCCAAAATGGAGAACGCAAAGCTTACGCCTTGAAAAGCAAGGAACTGACAGGGCCAACCAAAGGGGTCATCTTTCTCGAAATAGACGTGATTTATAACATTGTAAGTCCCACTCTCTTTTACTCGCTTGCTATTTTTTAGAGTGTTTTGCACTTCTTTTTTCTGCATGTTCTCTTGAGCCTCTGTCCCTCTGTTCAGACTGTCTGTCCCTGTCCTCATTCTCTCTTTTAATTACTGAAGACTCCCCTTTCCTCAGCCTTTTATTTGTGTGTCTGTGTACCGCTGTGTGTGTGTCTGCCCGCCATTTTAGGCAGGAGTGTGAGAGAGCGCCACATGGCCGCTTGGTGTGGAGTGTATGAAATGGAGGGATGTCTCGATATATATGAGCTCGTTAATGACGCATCGTGATCACGCCTTGAACTCGATGGTGGATTATTACATTCAATTATGCATGAAGTTTTTGTGTTGCAGGTCAAAGCCGGCTTGAGAACTTTGATTCCCATCGAGCAGAAATACATCGAAGAGGAGCCGCGAGTGTCCAAACAGGTAACAAGAGCACTTTAATCTCACCTTTGTTGAGGACATTAATAAAATCAACCCCCAACATCATCTTTCTCCTCATCTTCCCCCCCTCTCACTCTCTTTCTCCTTGTCTCTTCCTTCTCTTCTGGTGGTGTTGAATAGAAATGTCAAGCTGTCAATGCTGGGGGTGCATAAGTAGATTGGCCATCCTTTAGTTTGGACCTCTGGTTCTTCTGCTGTGCTTCTTTTTGTCACCCTGTTCAATGTCCCCCCCCATCCCTGACAAAGAGCTGAATTGTAGGGGTTGTCCCAAATCAGACCTGTCACTGAGACACTGCTTGGGACAAACAGACACACACAGACACTCTCTCTATCTGTCACGCAATAAAGCAGAACTGAATGCATGCTTAAAAAAAGTGTCCACTTTGCACTTTTGGGTGTGAATTACCCCCCACCCCCGAAACTGTTTGCAAGTGAGACAGCAAGATGTGCACATGAACAGAAAAGCGAGGGCAACATATCAAATTTATCCCCACAAGATTTGCTTTTAATTCTTGATGCTCTCCTTTGGACAGCTGAAGCTCATTTTGTCTAACATCTTAGAAATATTTTATTCTTTAGTAGATTTCGATTGTATTTCACCTCAAATATGCTTTGATTAGTTCCTAATGAAAAACAGAGATGGCCTAATTTGAAGGGATGGCCCGAATCCTACACTTCACCACGGTAAATGTGGATATTTACTATGATCAAAGCCATAGCATTTTAAAGCCATAATGTGAGCAGGAGTGTTTGATCTTCCTGTGAACATAAGAAGCAGCGGCCATTTTTAGTTCACTCGCACTCAGAAGCATTTTTATTAAAGGGACATGACAGATTAAAATATTTTATTATTTCCTACTTACACACACACACGCACACACACACACTCACACGCACACACACACACACACACACACACACACACACACACACACACACACACACACACACACACACACACACACATATATATATATATATATACACACACAATTATTGTAGTTGTTTTAGACCTATAATTTTCCACATTAACTTATGAATAATAACTAAAATTACAATCATTTAAAATGTATATTATATACACTTTTGTTCAAAAGTTTATGGTCTGTAAGATTTTTTTTTAAATGATTTTCTATATTCGTCAAACAGCTTTTATTTAATCACACACACACACACACACATTGAAATGCTATTACAATTGAAAATAACTGTTTTCTATTTTAATACATTTTAAAATGTAATTTATTGCTGTGTTGGCAAAGCTGAATTGCCAGCAGCCATTACTTTATCTGTCAGCATCACATTATCCTTCAGGAATCATTCTATGCTGATATACAAGAAACATTTCTTACTATGCTCAATGTTGAAACCCATTTCTTGATGAAAAACCACTTAAAGTGTGATTGTTTTTTCACTTTTTGATGAATATGAAATCAACTTTTATCTATTTAAAATAAAAATCCTTTCTAACATTGTAAATGTCTTTGCTGTCACTTTTGACCACCGAAAGGCATTGACTTTTGCTGAATTAAAGTATTGATTTCTTTAAAAAAAAAGTTTGAATGGTAGAATATACAGTAGTATATAAACATATAAATTTGGTGGTTTTGTCAGTGTGAATCAGTTTAATTGTGAAATGTCACTGTGGTTCTGTCACTCAGCTGCTGCTGCAGAACTTCAACAGAGTGAGGCGCTGTATCTTGTTCCTGATCAATGCTGGCTGCTACATCAACAGCTGCTTTGAGTGGGAGTCTCCTCAGAGGAGCATCTGTGCCTTTCTGGTAAGAACCAGTATGCATTCAACCACACCAACAGTCACATATTTGGACACATTTGGGTTTGGCCACAATTGAATTTCATTGTATTGGTTTTAAATATAAATAAACATCTGGATATTTTCTGGTTGTTAAACATTAGTGAATCATGTCCATAGTGATGAAGTGCACCTGTGGTCACTCTAGGACACATAATATGAACTGAGGAGAACTTTACACATTATTAAAATCACCTTGGGATGAGTTATTTGTAAAAATGACTCGATAAAATGAAAGTGACACAAACTCTGAGAAGAGTAGTCTGGTATTTTTTTTTTTATCACTTGCAGATTTGAATCTGCAAATAAATTCAGTTTCTTTTCTCAAGAGTTAATGTAATTTGTCTGAGCCATTTTTTGCAACCGATTCCTCCAAAGGTCACATGGATAACCAATAGATATATATTTGATCACATTAACTATCAACATGATCCACTAACACCACTTTGACAACTAGAAAGTATCCAGATACTGTACATTAGTCTATACTTTTAACCATATATCTATTGTTTCATCATTCAAAACCTAACAAACGTTTTTTCTTTGAAATGTTTTGCTTCGAAAGTGTATTTCTGTAAATTTGATTTGGTATTTTCTTTATAATGCAGTGATTTTCAAACATTGTAGGTGTATCTTAAGTGCCAAATACTTTCTGGGACCACTTTGCATACACTAGACTTTATAAAACATACTGACAGGTTTTGTGGTGATCCATTAGTTCCTGTGCACACATTTCCCATCTCCCCATCTGTCATGTTAAAAATGTCCAGAATTTTGCCCATTTGTCTTTGACATCCTCCAGCAATCCTCTCAGATCTCCAGTAATGCTCTGGCACCTCGGGGGAAGTCGTCTGAATTCACGACAGTCTCTTTCATAGCGTGGCGCACCTTCAGATTGTAATTGGACAGTTGAACCTTCTTGAAAAGGACACCCTTTGTGAGAGGGCTGTGTGACTGAATGCTAGCGCAGGACATGCTGGCTAATCTTGCCTGTGATGCTGCATAATTTTCTGCAGGGCCTGTCTGTTTTGGGACTGGCGTGTCTTTAAGTGGCGCTGGGTAGGCCATTAACATTTGCTGCTTGACACATTTTAATTTCGGTACACTTCCGAAAGCAAAAGCCGAGGGCACACACATGAGCGGAGGGACCGCTGTATCGATCAGCTAACATTTGAGGTTTTTTTCTTTTCCTTCATGGTTGTCGGGGGAAAAACATCAATGAAAATGTCAGAGGAAGAAATGTCAAGAGATTTGAGGAGAATCAAGCAAAAACAATTACATTACATTTGTTCAGATGCTATTATAAAAAAAATATCACATTGAGTTCAGTACGTCTGACCTGGACTACCAAATTTATTAAAAAAAATTATTTTCTTCACAGTTGTCCCATTAGCTGCTAATGCTATTCTTTAATATCTAAATCTCCCTCCTTATGAGCTCTCTTAATCATCACACTGAT
This sequence comes from Carassius auratus, assembly GCF_003368295.1. NCBI lineage: Eukaryota > Metazoa > Chordata > Actinopteri > Cypriniformes > Cyprinidae > Carassius > Carassius auratus. Next base: position 18,681,014 of record NC_039247.1, on the reverse strand, counting down.
TTCTTTCTTTATCACAAGCCATCTGGTTCAGGTGAGCCTTCACCGTTTCGCTGAGACCCACATCTGTGCCGTTCTGTCAGCCGCTGACAGGTTTAAGCCAGAAGAACACAATAGTCAGACAGAGGTGATTTAGCATTCAAGAGTTTCTGAACCTCCGGTGCTTGCTGCACAAAGGTTAGCCAGAGCAAAGGGGCTGCTTGCGATGCGCAGATAAAACCAGCTGCGAATGGCGGCGGTGGCAAGTGCTGTGATTTGCTATTCTGGTATTTTTAGGTCTGTGCCTTTTTGACATGTTAGAGTTCTAGTTTTTAGCTTTTTTGAGGTTGTATTGGTGTTTTTGTTGATGTTGTTGGGATTTTGTTGCAGAAACTCTTCCAAAGATTTTTTTTTCTTTGTTTGCTGGTGCTCCAAAAACCCTGCTCTTTTCCTTAAAGGTGAAGCATGGAAGTGAAATGATTGTGTTGGATCCCAGTTTAATACACAAAGTAGGCCATTTTTATGTTCAGAATATTTAGGCATCCAGACCTGCTTGACACTAGCATACAATAACTTTCTGTTTGATGACCAATGGCTGACAATCGTCCTTGACCGAAACATTTCTTATTATTATCAATGTTGAAAATAGTTCTGCTGTTTAAAATATTTGTGGAAACCAGGTTTCTCTTTTTCAAGATTCTCTTATGAATAGAAAGTTCAAAAGAACATTATACGTGTCTTTTGTTACTTTTGTTCAATTTAGTGCATACTTGATGAATGAAAAAAGCATTAGTTTGGGGCTTGAACAACCTATTGGACAAGGTTTGAATATTATCATTTATGTTGAAACGTGTTGGAAATGGTGACTATTTTTTCAGTATAGTTTGACAAATAGAAAATGCATTAAGACATAGTCTGTTTGAAATAAAAAAAGAAATTTTTCGTAAAAATATAAATAGCTTTACTCTCACTTTTGGTCAATTTAATGCATATTTGCTGAATTAAAATATTAATTTATTTGACCAACAGTCATAATTGGCTGAACAATTTCTAGTGTTGTGCTACTTAATATGTTTGTATAAACTGTGATTTTTTTTTTCTGAAATGTTTGATGAATTGAAAGTTCAAAAGAACATAGTTTATGGAATATTTGAAACAATATAATTGTATTTACTGTCAGTTTTGATCAGTTGAATGTCTTTGCAGAATTAATATATTAATTTAGTAAAAAAATGGCATTACTTTATCTGTTTGACGACCAATGGGTGACAGTCGCCACTGAAAATAGTCATGTGTGTGTTAGCTTTTGTAAGCCATATATTCATGATTGCACACACATTCGATAACGACCAGCCAGTCAAGACCACACAGCTCATGGCATATCCCCAATGGACAAAGCTAGGAGAGTATGTATGTGCGTGCGTGTGCTCGTTCAAGTGTGTGTGGGTGTCAGCGGGAGTGTTTGTGCGCGTCTGCCTCCCCTCTCCACGAACACCTGTAAACTGAGCGTTTGCGCTGGGTGAATATGGGCCATTGTTCTGGCTGGCAGAGTGGTGCTCATAAAGACCGATCTGTGCCAGGCCTCCCTGTGTGCCACTCTACCCCTCCAGCTCCTTATTGCTCCTGCACCAACTCTTCCTCCAAACAAATTTGCCGTAACTCTACCTGCAATTTGGCCTTGGATTGGGAGCAAATAGAGCAGGTATTGTGTGTCGTGGGGAATAAGAGTGGTGTGTGTGAGTGTAGAGGGTAAGGAGAAGGAGATATACTGGAAGGGGAGAGGTAAGGGAATGATACTTGGCTCTTTTATGTGGGGTAATGTAGGACTCTTATCAGTGGGAGCACCCAGACAAGAGAGCTACTACTACAGGAAACTGGAGCAGCTTTCACCTGCTTTGCATTTAGATAAAAAACACCCGAGAAAGGAAAAGAGAAACAAATGCTTGGTGTGTGTCTTCACGATTACAACCCACTGAGTGCTACAAGGTGGCACCTTTCTGCTTCAAGACACCTGTCAGAAAATTATTTATTTATTTATAAAATTTATGGGACAAATTCGGGATAATTCTGAATGTTAAATGCAGTGTTAAATGCAGCTTTTATATATAATTTTATATATATTTTATACACCAGAAATTGATTTAAACATAAAATGCAACTGTTAAAATATAACTTAAAATATCCAGATGTATATATATATATATATATATATATATATATATATATATAAAATAAAAATTCCAAACTTTTATATTCTTAAATATAAATATAAAATAAAAGCCTCATCATAATATAATATAATTTAAGTGACTGGAATTATGTTCCATTTAAAATTGATTTTAGTTATTATTAGTATTATTTATTCTGTTAATTATTATAGTTTATAAATGAATTTCCACAGATTTTGTTTAAGATATTTCTACCTGACATGAACTGCTCTAATCACCAGCCAATAGTGAAGACTGTATGATTTAGCACATATTTTAAGGCTGTTCTTTTTTAATAACTTTCTCATTAGATTTAGATCCAATCATTACCGAAGTGTTTCATGATATGCCAGAAGATGGCAGTGCGGCATCGCTCAATCCAAACATCACCACCTAAGGAGTCCAGCCAAAAAGCAGATGAGTTATTGACGTCCATAATCAGCCTCTGATTTGGCATATTTCTACCCACCGTTGGCACTATTTAAAATAATCAACACAATGTGATGACTTAATTTCTGAAGTCCAAGTACAGGGGCTGTTGTAGGCTGTGTTGGTAACACACTTTTAATGTGTTAATTCTCAAATGCCTGCTCTGAAGTGCTCAAGCCTGCACTCCACGACACAAAGTGCCAAAATGATATTGAAATCGGCTGCCAAAACGTGTCCGTCCTCCATTCCAAAAATCCAGCGAGATGCTGAAACATTTGGCCGATTCAGATCATTCTCCCAGTTAGAGCAACGGCTTTTGTTAAGGGACTTAATCTCAAGTGCTTCCGATTGGATAAAATCAAATAGATATTTAAAATGGAATCAAATTTACTTGCTACTTGATGTTAGAGATGGATGTAGCGTTTATGCAAATGCTAATGTCACTTAGTTGTTTGATATTTAGTGAAATTCATTAGGAAATTCATTAGGGAAGTGAAAAAAAATGCTTCTTTCTTCAGATTCAGTTCTTTTCTGTTAATTCCATGCATAAAACTCATTTTTAATTCTAACATACCCTAATTTTAGAAAAAATGTAAGCAATACATGAAAGCATTTTCTTCTACTTGAGTAAAAGAATGACATCTTTGTCTCCCGTATCGCCTGTGATGTCCTCTTTTTCTGTTATATTACACAGAATCAAAGTTAAATTCGTAACATCAATAATGATTTGTGGATTTCTTGTGGTGCTTTTTGTAGATTAATGGACTGACAGGAAATTAGATTTCAAATGCCGTTTAATGAATAGATGTCATGGTCTATATTAGGTTACTGTTGGTCCTGAGGCTCATTGAATCATTATAATACGGGATCTGTGCAGGTGGAGAGGTTACTGTACGTGCCCTGAGCAGTACATCACAGCTCTGAAGTACAGGAACTCACACGGGGGGAATGGGAAACTGAGCGCCGTGGCTCCGGAATGGCCGCCGAAGCCGGAGAACTGAATGCTGAACACCTGGATGCGCTCTGACAAAGCCTCTTGTCGCGTGTTTGCAGATTCGGTTACTCTTTTTCCTCTCCTTCAACCGAACCTCTCTCTTCTCCTTTAGTTTGCTTTCTGGGGTCCGTGGCCCTTCCCTCCCTGAGGAGGGCTCTCTGTGGGGGGTACTGGGGGTGATATGAGTGTCTGGGCTGGAAGAATGGCCCCAGAACTCTGGGCATCTCTCTCTTTGCCGCTGGGTTGTGTGAAAAAGAGAAGGGTCACTTCCAAGCAGAAGAGGTGTCGACTAACATCAGCTGTCAATCAGACTCTGGCCCTCAGCTATACAATAACCAAACGCAAGAATGGCATCCAGCATATGAAACCAAGACGGGCGCTGCAGAGTAGAGACAAAGAAATAGATTTTCTTTGTGAGCGACCGATTCACGAATTACTCTTAGAGTGGTTTTAAACTCCAAAGAATGTATTTTTCGATTTAAAAATGTATTAATTGAGTCAGGGGCCAACAAATAGAAGAGAATTTGTCAAAGTATGTTAAAGGCTGATTATATTTTAAATATTTTCAGGACTAAATTAAGTCATTATGATTTTATGAATGCACAGAAGGAAGATATTAATTCAATGTGAGGAAATTCAAATTACTTTCTATGAAAAATATTTTTTGCTCTAATTAAAGGGACAGACTGCAGATGTTTTGCAGGAACTAAAATACCAAATGTTACAGATTTTTACCGTTTTTTTTTTTTTCTTCCTTGGGCAGAGTTTTTCTGTCAGCAGCTTATGCATATTACATATGTTCTTGTATGCAAATTCTCAGATTAGTTACCGTATTGCATAATTTATACTTTACTTTATTGCTATGTTCTATACATACTTGATTGCTAAATGCATGATTTACAACTTTACTTGTATTGATCATTTTTTTCTTTTTTCTTTTAAATGTGGCTAATTAATTTCTTCAAAATGTCAAAAAGTTTGAATATTAAAATTGTGAGAGGTAATTTAAAGATAACATTTGTACCAGCATTGATATCACATATATATTATGCACCTTAGAGGTGCCTAATTTGTTCCCCATGTCTTTTTACCCCCTTAATGTTTAGTGTGTGCGCGTGAGGCAACAGCTGTAATGTATAGTGTGAAGGACACTGAAATACATCTGACCTGTTACTGCAAGATTCAGAGATTTTCCACTGCTCTGCACTAGTGTTTGTGGGCATGTCAGGTCCGGTCAGGTGTCATTTAATGTTACCTAAACTTTTCAAATCAAGCGAGGTCTTTGTGGGGTGCATTTATGTATATCATAGTGCATAGTCATATACTGTATGAGGATGCTTGTTTTTATTTTACAGAGCTTTTAAAACTTGAATACTTACACAATAATATTATAATATATGATGTCTGTTATAGCAGTAGGGTCACATTTACTATAGAGTTAGACCAAAAAGTGGTATTCTGCTTTATTTTTGAGCCTTTGTTTTGAGCCTTTGTAATGTTATTTAAGGAGAATGAGATTTCGTTGCAGATGATTGACTCATTCATTGCGTTTTCTCACTGAAAGACTTTTAAAGCATCATCTGTCCACACACATGACAGACTGTGAAAAATAATCATTGTGTTACTGGTTGTCAGGTGTTCTAAAGGTATCCAATAAAAAACAAATTTAGATATGAAGAAATTAAAATTAGAGATTAGAAAAAAAATATTTTCTAACATTTTTCCAAAAAATTAATAAATAAAAAGGCACATTAAATTAAATTGTTGTTTAGAATTTATGTTTTTGAAAAACATTTTAAAGTGTTTTATAAATGCGTCTTCAGTGCAATGTTCTTTCCTTTTGTTTGCTGATTCATTTTGTTCCCTCTTTCTGCAGCTTTTCGTTGTGGTCGTGTGGAATTTTGAGCTCTATATGTTCCCGCTGGTTCTCCTGATGCTGCTGGCCTGGAACTACTTTCTCATTGCTTCAGGGAAGGACACGAGACAGGGAGATGTGGTGAGTTCTGTCACACGCTTACACCTGCACCTGTATTTGTGTCTAGAACACTTAAGCACCCTTACAGCTTTCTATATTTAATATGTCTTGAGTATTAAAACCTGTTTGAATTCCAAATATTTTGTTTCATTCAGCACTTTTTAAATTCAGAAAACTTTTGAAAATTATTGTTTTTCTAAGTACGGGAGAGGTGGGATCATCATGCACGTGTGTGTTTAGAAAGTGTCAAAATGCTCTGCAGCACTTAAATTACAGTTATGCTTCGATTTTGTTGTCTTTTGTGTTGTTTTACGCTGCTGTTTGACTGAATGTGTGAGCTTCAGTGCAACAAAGGTATAAAGAGAGCTCACCTTGGAAGTGAATTGAAGGGAATCAATTTTATACCAGTGTGGATTTTTGAAAGGCGTTTAGGTGGACTTTGAGAACTTCATACAGTAATTGAACAAAGGCTTTGGACTTGAATAAAATCTTCACCACCCAAGGTAGATATTGAATTAATTGTAGATTACTATTTTAGAGTGCACATAAATTTTAAAAATTTAAAAGGAATAAAAAAAAAAAAGGAATAGTCCCATTATGCATATATCTGAAATATCTAGGATATCCTTTGAGTAAATGGGACAATCATATGAACTACATTTTTTGAGTGTCCTGAATATGATCAAAGTTTCACCACTATAGAGTCATATGTGATCATATGTGTGTGTGTGTGTATATATATATATATATATATAAAATATCATACTTTTTATGACACTCCTGGTAATATTTTTTTGCAAAGAATAGAGATGTTGTTAAACAAGTATGATCTATAGTCAGTCTGTACGATAAGTATGATGTCCTATAGATGGCGACATTGTTTGCAAAAACTCTCCAGAGCTCTGTTATTCATTTAGTCTTATCTGTGTATGTTTTATTCGCCATGTCAATACTAAAATATATGTAATAAGATTGCATGTTCCGATAATCATGGTAAATATGTTTAATAAAACTGGTTTATCATATCACACACACTACTACTTTATGATGTATTTTAATAATATATTGTACTTTTTCTATGTAATGAGCTTGTGTGATGATTTAGTGAAGTGTAAGTGTGTTTGAGTGTGTGTTTTCTTTCATCGTTTAAGCCAGTTGGGTCAGAAGTTAGGGATTCAGCACTAGGTAATGGGTCAAAAGCGATTCTGTCAGGACCTTTGGATTTAAAACACACAGGAGTCCAAGCTAATGCCTTTAACCTGTTATTCCTCCCTCCACATCTCCTCAGGCCATTGTTCTGCATTTTGACGACTGTAACCATAACACACGGGCTGGTGAGAGCATGAGAGTTCAGAAACAGTAAACACACACACACACACACATGCTTTCCATTAGCCTCAAACTCACTGATGAGCCTGAGCTTGGACACTGTTTCCCTGTGCTTTACTATGAACTTCAGGGGAAGGAATTTAGGTGTGTGAGTAATGACTAGTACCTGATGTCGTTCTTCTTTTTTCACTTTCTATAAGCTGTTTTACCTGTGTGTGTGTGTGTGTGTGTGTGTGTGTGTATATATACAGTACAGACCAAAAGTTTGGACACACCTTCTCATTAAAATAATTTTCTTTATTTTCATGACTATGAAAATTGTAGATTCACACTGAAGGCATCAAAACTATGAATTAACACGTGGAATTATATACATAGCAAAAAAGTGTGAAACAACTGAAAATATGTCATATTTTAGGTTCTTCAAAGTAGCCACCTTTTGCTTTGATCACTGCTTTGCACACTCTTGAAATTCTCTTGATGAGCTTCAAGAGGTAGTCACCTGAAATGGTCTTCCAACAGTCTTGAAGGAGTTCCCTGACAGATTGTTGGCCCTTTAGCCTTCTGTCTGCGGTCCATCTCACCCCTAAACCATCTGGATTGGGTTCAGGTCCGGTGACTGTGGAGGCCAGGTCATCTGGCGCAGCACCCCATCACTCTCCTTCTTGGTCAAATAGACCTTGATGCCTTCAGTGTGACTCTACAATTTTCATAGTCATGAAAATAAAGAAAATTCTTTGAATGAGAAGGTGTGTCCAAACTTTTGGTCTGTACTGTGTGTGTGTGTATATATATATATAAAGCATAGGTTAAGCTAAACTGCTGTATCACTTTCAGATAACAAGCTAGCAGCCAACAAACAGCTTTATATAAATAAATAAATATATATTTATATAAAGCTGTTTGTTGGCTGCTAGCTTGTTATCTGAAAGTGATACAGCAGTTTAGCTTAACCCATGCTTTCTGAGTTTACAATTTGTGCTTTATTTTTATAAATACACACTCAGGGGACTGATGTACTTTTGAAAGGACTAATATTCCTCCTGTGGAAATGTCCCATTCATGGTTTGTTCACTACAGTAGAGATGGCAGGCTCCCTGTGCCTGGCAGGATGTCTTTTCAGATAACTCTTAACTGTAGCTCTGCACTAAACCTGCTGACACATAAATGCAGGCGGCGGCACTCCAACAGTCCAAGCTATTTTTTTTTGTTTTTTTTTGTTACTGAGACAGACAGAAATGAGAAACGGAGATTCTGCCCGGCCTACATTTTATGAAACTTTTCCAAGTGTTTGTATGGCATCTGACTATCATCATTGCATGTTTTTGTAATGTGAGCCAGCATGTCTCATGTGCAGAATGCAGTGGATGATCGTGTATGCTCAATATCCTGTACATGGAGAAAAAGTGAGGCTCTAGGTCTGAACAAAAGCTGCACAGAAATATTCTTACACGCATATTCTCTGTCTCTCTCTTTGTCGCTCTTTTGTTTTTAGCCTCAGTTAATCAAGTTTAAAAAAAAATAATTACAGTTATAAATTGCAGACTACTTACACTACTTATATATACACACACACACACACACACACAAATTTATAATTTATTAAAATTATATTGTATTATTAATATAATTATTATTCAAATAAATTATAAAAGACTGTAAACAAATTTTGCTTATATAAATATACAATAAAACATTAACCACCACCACTTAGGGTTGTGAGATATACTTATTCTATTATAATAATAATTCAGCATACATAGGTTCTTGTAGTATTGCAGCCCCTTTCTTCTCATATAATAAAGTAATTTCAGGTAAAATCTATATTTCATGGCCTTTCTTATTATTATTTTTTGTAAGAAGCTGTCATTATCACTGAATAATAGCTGGTTATTATTGCAAATCAACCTTCTTCAGACTTACCGTATATTGTCTCTTGTTTGTTGTACCCCTGATGTCCACAGCCCAGTGTGTTGTGGGGAAACAGGAAGCCACTTTCAGCTGTCACATTTCTTGAAGGGACTTGTTACCTCTAGATGTGACATGTCTGCTCAACTCTTAACCTGTAGACAGCTGACCCCTGACTCTCGTATTCTTTTGCTGTTCTCCGCCTGCCACCCTTCCACCGGGTACCTGACCTCGCTGTCATGGCCTGTTGTTGTTAAAGATCCTTTTTACCATCTGGAATAACTGTGCACTAAACATTAGACTACACTTCCAAACCGTTGTTTTAAATCAACAGAATGGCAGAAGCTTAGCTAGCTGGGTTGCCACATAGTGCCAAGGTATTGGTTTTTGTGTCAGAATGAATAGACGATGGAAAAATAAACACTGGTTTAGATGCAAGACAAAGGGATGTGACTTGCGAACTATGCCTGTCGATCATCAGCAGATGATGGAAAGCTACGATTTCTTGGTTTCCTCTCTAAACAAAGAACACTGCCTTCACTGCTTCCAGAAGAGCCCCCTACTGGTAGGGAGTGTAAGTGCACCAATTTTAACCTGAAGGTAAGGGAGCACCGACACAGCGAACAGAGCCGTTCTGACAGCAGCTGTCAGTGGCTTGCTCACCTCCTGCAGAGAGGCAGTGCTCACCACCCTAACACCACCCCTCACCTACTTTTATTTGGAGACCTGGAAGTGTTCAGGTGGGCTTCAGTGTGGCTGCTCAGGCTCAGTCAAGCTCATGGCTGGCCCTAGAAGACAATGGCTGCTGAATTCACTGGCCTGGAAAACAGTTTTACCAGATGTTATGAAGGTGTTAATTACAGCACATTCTGTCAGAGTTGGAGCAACACAGTGACGTCTCTTTCACCAGCTCAAGCACAATTAGGCATTCGAGGTTCTTTCTCTGCAACCTTGTCAGTTGTGGGAGAGAGGGTCTTAATTGTCAGGGTTACTCTCACTGTGTCCTCTAGCAGCTCGCAGTTTCTCCATTTTCCATATTTCAAAAGGCTAATAATTTTTTCACAGCGTGTTTTTTTATTTATTTATTTTTTTGTGTGTGAACATTACTCTAGTTCATATTTGGGCTTAAGCTTTTAAGCAAAATTAGTGGTTCTCCAAGTAGGCCCCCAATGTGCAACATAAGATATTTCCCCTGATATTTTTGGTGTAATGCTGATATCATTGAAAACTAATTAAATTAAGTGGTGGGCAGAGCGAGGCTTCCTGAAACACTGAAGCAAATGTGCTGAGGCTTTTAAACATTCGACATCCATTTCTACGGGTGTGTTGCTCTGAAACAGCTTTAGCAATTATTCAGTTAAGCAAATTGACAAGTTATAACCTATATGTTGTGCTCATCATTCCATGTTGGGGGAGTGGTTAGTGTAGTCAGCTGACATGTCAGGACCTGTCACTTTAGGTTTGAATACCAGGTGAAGCATGTATATAAATATTTGAAATTTGTGTTTTTATTGTTCGGTTCTTGTAATATCTCTGACAACTGAATTTGTTATTTCAGTTATGGAAAATTAATAAAAGACATCAAGCCACAATTGGCATTTTTTACATATGAAGATTTTTATTTAAATATATTAATTGTTCTGCTGCATTAACTCCACTTATACTTCGTGGGTGTTAGGTTAAGACTACAGTAGTCTAGGTTAAAGGGTTAGTTCACCCAATAATCAAAATTATGTCATTAATAACTCGCCCTCATGCCGTTCCAAACCCATAAGACCTCCGTTCATCTTCGGGACAAAGATATCAAAAACTATGACTTTATTCAGCATTGTCTTCTCTTCCGGTCTGTTGTGAGTGTGTTCACAGCAGTGTAGTGATATCCGGGTTCGTGAATGAATCACTTGATGTAACCGGATCTTCTTGAACCAGTTCACCAAATCGAACTGAATCGTTTGAAACCGTTCACGTCTCCAATAAGCATTAATCCACATATGACTTAAGCTGTGAACTTTTTTAATGTGGCTGACACTCCCTCTGAGTTAAAACAAACCAATATCCCGGAGTAATGCATGTACTCAAACAGTACACTGACTGAACTGCTGTGAAGAGAGAACTGAAGAGGAACACCGAGCTGAGCCAGATAACGAACTATCATTCTTGAGTCAAAATCCGGTTGCATCGGTTGTGGGATCACCAGTAGTGATGGAAAGTTCGGTTGAAGAAAACGATTTACTTAATGACGTCATAGGCGATGATTGCCCTTGATTCAAGCCTTCGGTTTACCCGCGCTCATAACATTAGCACAGAATCAGTTCAGAATCAATCACCAAAAGAATCAGTTCGGTTCTGACATGCTGTGTGTCATTCTGCTTCACGCTGAATCACTGTTATCATCAGCTCCAAGAGCTCGGACACGTCCAACACAAACGGTTCTTGACTCGAGAGTGAGTCAATCGTTTGTTCGTTATCTGGCTCGGCTTGGTGTTCATCTTCAGTTCTCTCTTCATATAAAATACTTATCCCAGTTGCATAGTCTAAATTGCGAATTGCATGAACTAAAAAGTTGACATAATGCACTTTCTGTAATTCTTTTGCACTACTTCAGTTACATATGGGCCTACATGTGTTCATTTAATAAAAAGCGATAAGTGATCACTTGGCATAGATTTTTTTTTTTAACTGCTTAAATTAGCTGTTTAATCTAAATTGTATATATGGGCCAGCCCTAATGAAATGCGTGTTTCGAATCACACTTCGGAGCAGTGGTTTGAAACATCTGTGCTTCAGTATCTCGACACCGCGTCGAAACGTGAGTTTTGCATCAGTCATCTCTAACTAAATTCATTTATCAAAAATTGCTTTGTTATTCTATAAGATACTGATTCTGTATGTTAAGACATAGTTATTGATGGGAAAAGTCAGTTAAAATATCAACATGTAACTCAAGTTTATGAAATATGCTTTAAATGATATGTGTTTTGCCGTAGAGAGGTGTGATATTTTTTCATTGTGATTGGACTTAAGATTTTTACTTGGCAGATGATAAAATGTTTGTAGACAACCACCTATCAACCATGGTGAACAGCATAGTAACCACCTGATTGTAACATCTGACAGTAAAGGATATAATAAAGAAATACATCCCTCATTTAAAGACACAATGTAATTTTTATTTCTTTTCTACGTAGGGATGTACATCTGAGTTAAATGGATTATTGGAAAATAATATATCACTAGAGAGCATATATCACTAGAGAGAAGTCTGATGTTTGACCAGAAGATCCAGTTATGTGGAAATGACTTTTCAACAAGCGCGAACTGCTGTATTTTTTAGAGAGATCCATCATGTAAACGTCTGGCTCAACTAATGCCATGATTGGAGGTTGGGATTGCTTGTTTTCTGAATGAGACAGGCCAATAAATATGTTTGGGAGAGCAGTTTGTAAATAGTTATTTTTGAAATTTCATTTGATGCTGCCAGTGGTGAATAAATTACCCTTCACCTTTGGTTTTATCTTTTTGTAAATATAAAGAGTGACAAGATCAAACCTATAGCTGTTTGTTCTTAGTCTGTTTGTTTATTTCTTGACTACTAACAGTATTTAATAGCAGAGTTTTGCATAGCACAGAAAGCAAGTTAGCAAATAAACCTTTTGTTTTGTCTGGTGTGAGTAGTGTTTTGTCTTTTTCTTCCGGTGTGTGTAATTTGAAAAACAAAATGCCTGGATGGAGCTTCATGAATAAAGGATACGCTTGTGGAGGGAAACGGAGGCCTGTCAAGCCCACCTCCACTGTCAATCACGAAATGACAACATAAAGAGAACCAGAGCGAGTTTGTCTGCCAGCCATGCTCCTAGAGGTGCTTCATGGAAGAGCTTGTCTTACTCTCAGGCTGATGTTTCAGCTGCAGGCTCAACAGGGACAACAAAAAAGCAAGAAGTGTGATGGCAGGGCCGGGAGAGGATGGGGAAGAGTGAGAAGAAGAGTCGAGAGGTGCTCTAGGCCTTTAATCCACCTCAGTGGTACCACCTCTTCCAGCGCTGTGCCCCCTTTAGCAAGACAGCGCTTCACCCGCGCCTGGCAGACACGTCTCAGCTTCTCCGTGCCAGCCCCTGACAGGAGACAAATTCAAAAGGTCACGTCACTTTGAACTGGCAGCGTTTGTTGCCCTGCTGATTTCCCCTGTGCTGCCACGGCTTGCAGGCGAGGCGGGGAGCAACTTTGGCAGCTCCTGAACTTCGTCTTTGTGAACTTTTGTACCCGTGATTTTGCTAACAACACTGCAGCGCTGTGTGATTTTTGTCACAGCTGCTGCTGCCATTGTTGACACAGGCTTGTCTCTGGAAGCTGAGGTTTTATTTACAGAACAGAAAGCCAGAGTGCTTTTCTGGGTCCTGTGGGTTCAGGGCTGCTGCGGATTACAGTAGAGCTTGAGCCGTGGGACTGACAACACTTTTGACTCCCGTGGCTTCTGGATACGCACAACCCTGGCACGTCCTGTTGCCGGCCTGTGTGCCCAGTACAACTGAGCCCCAAAGAGATGTAATGACTGCTCTGTCCCTCTCCCACACATCCAAGCAATTATTCTGCCCATTGTCCTCATATTTGAATTGTGACCATTGAAACGTAATATTATGCCCAAACAAAAACGTCAGAATTTCTCTGAGCGCGAACAGTTGTACTCTTTGACTTGAGCCCCAGCAAAGGTCAGACCACAGTCAGCCAGTGCTGGCAAAATCTCAAGCCCTCCCTTTGACCAGCAGGGCTCTGACAGCCTGTGAAGAGGCTGTTTGGGCTTGATGTGCTCCGGCGAGAGCCCTTATCAGTCTTCCAGGCCTGGGCTCTCCCGGGCCTCTGGTCCACATGCGGCATACAAAGCAGGGCCAGCCCCTGAGCAGCTGGAGACGGTAGAGATTTCTTACATTTCAAAGAAGAACTGGAGGAGGGGAGAGCTCAAGAGCTGAGAGGCAGGGAAAAAAATGAAAGTGCATATCTTCGTGTTGGATGGGTTGTCTAGCTAGGGCGTCTATTCCCAGCGCACCTGTCACAGGGAAGGTTAGAATTAAAAGCTCAGATAGCAGGGTTCTTCCTCCACTGATGGCAGAAGGCAAGAGAAAGTGCATTAACTTGGCAGGATGGATGTTACAGCGTTGGTCTGGAGATGGTGCCACTGCTAACCGAAAGGCCAGACAATGGACTTAAAGTCTGGGTGTGATGCTATTTTAGTGTGAATTTCTGTCTGCAAGTGAGACATACTGACTGCCAAACTTTCCAGTTGATGCTACCATTGGTTTTCTTGAAGTTAAACTTCCTTCAAGTTCCTTTACCCAGCGTATGACCCCTGGCTAACCCAGCGCCAGATCAGCATCGCTCTTCTAGTCGATCCGTTTGCTATTAGGCTAGTGAAAAACACCATCCCTAGTCTCCTCACAACACTGCGTGTATCTATCCTGAACCCACCTTTTGTTTCTGCCGCAGGCTGCATTTACATAAGAAGCTTACAGCAGCCATACTCGCTCTCTTTTAGACAAAACAAAGGAACAAAAGCTATTGTTTGCTAAGTAACAATTTTTGGATGTCACAAAAAACTGATGAAATGCATGGAGCCAGAAAAAAAACATCAAAAAGAAGATGTATTCCTCCCCTTATAGCTTTCTGGTGTTTTCAGATGCCCGAGCTGTCCTATGTAAATAGCACACACATGACCTTGAAGCTTTGATGAGGGATTGACAGGAGGAACTACAAGAAAATAAATAATGATCAGTTTTTTTTTGTCTTCCGGCAACAAACACAGACATGTGATACACGCTCTTCTGGGCTCCCGTAAGCCACTGACACCAAATATAAAGCTTTCAGTTGACTGAGATAAACTCTTTGTGAGCCAACATATTGTCTGATTATTTTGGTGTCTACAGTTCTGATTAACAAGCCAATAATATAGGAAGGATTTTTTTTCTGTCTGTGAGAGTGAAACACAAAAAACTCTGTAAAAAACTCTTTCTGTGGGTGCAATTTCCCAAGAACAAATGAAAGGTGGTGTGAATATTATTTCACTATTTGGTTTAATTTCACCCCTTTCAGACCTGCAAGAATGTAAACAGTGATTGTCTGTATAAAACCCACGGCTATGATGTTGTGTGTCATTGTGGGGAAGTCGTGGCCTAATGGTTAGAGCGTCGGACTCCCAATCGAAGGGTTGTGGGTTCTAGTCTCGGGCCGGACGGAAATGTGGGTGGGGGGAGTGCATGTACAGTGCTCTCTCCACCTTCAATACCACGACTTGGGTGCCCTTGAGCAAGGCATCGAACCCCCAACTGCTCCCTGGGCGCCGCAGCATAAATGGCTGCCCACTGCTCCGGGTGTGCTCACAGTGTGTGTGTGTTCACTGCTCTGTGTGTGTGCATTTCGGATGGGTTAAATGCAGAGCACAAATTCTGAGTATGGGTCACCATACTTGGCTGAATGTCACTTTCACTTCATTGTTGCTAAGGCTAAGTGGTTATGAGCATGTTGCTACTACGATTTCTTGAGTGGTTTATGAAGTGGTTGCTTATTAGTCGAAATTGAAAGAGCTCATCTCTAAGTCTCTGTGATATTCTGGTCTGTAGATACAGTATGGCTGGGTATAATAATAATTAATAATATTGTACATATTTTTAAATACATATAAATAAAATATTTATAGTATAAAATACTATTTGAGAACTATGCTAGGTAAAAAAAAAAGTATTGATTCTTCTGACAATTAAAAAACAACAACAACTCATTATAGTAATTAGTAATAGCCCGCAATTTTTTAGGACTGCTAAAAGAAATACATATTTAACGGTAACACTTTAGTATAGGGTCCAATTCACATTAATCAGTATTTGCTTATTATCATGTCATATTGGTCATTTATTAGTGCTTATAAAGGACATATAATGCATGTAATCCATAATTCTACCCAATACCCTAAACTTAACTACTACCTTATAAACTATTAATAAGCAGCAAATCAGGAGTTAATTGAGGCAAAAGTCATAGTTAATAGTAATAGAATTGGACCATAAAATAAAGTGTGACCAATTTAACTAATCATTTGTTGATTCCTTGCCATTTATCTTTCACTCAATATTCTCAGCATGTCTTTTTTCTTCATTGTTGCTGGTCTGTGTTCACATGTTCTTCTGGAAGAATCAAGTAGCCAGCAGCATTTCTCGAGGTCATGGGCATACGACTCTTTGTGTGCTTGAGTTAAGTATGAAAACTTGAAGGGGTTTTAAAGGGACCATTGTTGGCCTGGATCTGGTCCACTGAAGCACATAGTTAACGCTCTATGTCATCAGCCTCCCTTCACCAAAGGCTCTATTGAGGTTTTAACCTTATGGACAAGAGGACACAACTGATGACTTTAGAGACTGAGGTCAGACTAGGAGGGTTTGCTTTCTATCCAAGGACTATGTGCTATCATTTGTTTTCACTTTGAAGATGTGGAGAAGTTCTGAAGTGTACATGTGAAATTGATTTTCTCTTTGTTTTTTTTTCCTTTTCTTTTTTCCTGCTCTCTTTTGTTCTGCTCTTCACAATGCACATCAGCAAGCTGTGGAGGATTTGCTGGAGGACGAGGAGGAAGACTTTGACAGAGATGACAAGGTAATTATCGGTGACACTCACAAACATGTATTCTAACACAGATGTATATTTAATGCCAAAATGCTGTTCTCTAGAGTGAAATGTAATGAAATTGTAGTAGTTATTATGTTTGACCCTAACTCAAATACCAGTAGGTCATTGCTTTCTTGTGTATTTAATGCTTTCAGCTGCTCTTCATAGAGTCAAGGTCCAAAGCTATGTAGTCTGTCAGAGCTGCAAGCACCTGAAGTCTACAGAGTTGAAGTACATGTTTCCTTTCTACCCAGAATAAGGGGGAACCACATAGGCATAAATAAACTTGGCTTCAGATACTGTGTGTTGAGCTTCTAATATTTCTCAAGCCCTTTTAAGTGCAATTAATAGAATTCAAATGACCCCAGGCCAAATGCCCCTGCTGCATGCACGAGGAAGCATTTGAATAGTTCTGAACAGGCAGATTCATGTTATTGCCCACCAAAGTACCAGCACTTATGTACTTTGTCTGGAAATTGGTCAACAAGAACATCAGAAAGCACATTTTTGAGCAGTGCAGAGTTAATATGAAAACATAACCTTTGACATCTTACTTAAATGTCCCCATAGTGTACTTTTAAAGAGCATGGAGTATACATACTGTGTGTGTACATAGATGGTCTTAGATTGAATGAACTGAATATATGTAATAATGTTATTATGCTGCCAGATTAGCTTCTGTTGTGAGGTTGGATGGTTGGAATTTGGCTTCTTTGTTTTAGGCTTTTCTTCTCTGATGTCCTGCCTCTGTCTTTTCTCCTTCTCTTTTTCCATTTGCATAGTCTTAGTTTGCATAGGCTTCCATAGGTTTTTTTTTTTTTTTCTTCATATTTGATTAGAATGATTACATAGTTTATTACAGAGTTTGCATCAATGTTGCGGAGGCTATTTTGAATTATTAGACTAGCGTGGGAAAACTACAGGTAGGTCAAAAAGTTCAAGTATGATAAATGTACTAAAAGTGTAGTCAATGTAAATGTATATATATTTTTAGAAACACAAGAAGTTACACAAAATAATTTAAAATATTTATTATTAAATGTCTACGAATTAAGAATTTAGTTGTACCATAGTCAAAATCTGATTGTGTTATTCTCAATATTATACATAGTTCGTTAATGGGACATTTAGTACACAGTTGTTGTTTTTTCAGCAGTTTTCACATATTGTTTTTTACTTTTGAACAATATGTGTATGATTTGTTGGATTATACATTTTTTTGGAGCACAAACTAATTGGAACGGCAGAATTAAATTTAAATCAATTGCAATATGTATTAATTAAACTAGAAAACACACAAATAAATTAAAAGTTAAAATGTAGTGGTGAACCGAAGCATTTCAGTAAATATTTATCTCAAAACAGTGAATCAGTTATTGATACATTAAGTTTTTATTTGTAACAATTTACTTGTCAGATATTATGTATTTTGAACTGTTTCATTAAATTAAATCAGAATTAACAATGCTATATATGACAGAGGCTTCATGTCGGATATCGCCAAGTAGTAAGGCACGAGGACACAGGATTGCCAACAAAAAAAGGTTTTATTTTACCCAAAAATAAGAAAAAGGTCTCAGTTACAAAATAAATCAACTTGTTCTAACAAATAATCTAGCTAGACTTTAATAAAGTAAACAAAACAAGTTTTAATTCAATATAACGAAACTTAAGAAGAACTGAACAAAACAAAACTAACCCCCTAAGTGAGACAACAGACAGGTATTTATCACAGACGGTGAGCTCACTTAAAACAAGACAGGGGAAAACATACAATCAACACTTTATAAACCAACAAATTAGTTACAAGTTATCTAATTAAAAGTAAATAGAGTAACAAACAAAACAATCTAATAATACAAAACAACAAATATTAATAATAAAAATAAATTGGAACCAATCAGAAATAACTTCATTTCTTCACCCCCCCCCATGACATAGCATCTAGTTGGTATCGTCCAGTGGAATGCTCAGACCATAAATATTGACTGCCGCACGCGCCTCAGCCTTTTGTCAGTCAAGACCGCGATGACGGAAAGACGCACACCTGAGTCAACGCCATTCATCCAACCTCCATGCCACGGTAACTTAAACTCAAATAGAAACAAAGATAAGGAAACAGAAATAGTACAACGCAAGCTAGTAAGTGTGCACTCCAAACCAACGAAAGAAGTACTGACATGTATAAATAAAGCTTTGCAATTTGCCAAACAAAGTCTGTGTAGTGATTTTCTTATACATAAACCTTAAATCCTATACTATAAATTCAAATATAAATGAATGATAAAAAGGAAGAAAATAACTATCAGTATGTAAATGAATGTATGTATCGTGAATGAATGCGGGAAAAGAACTATCAGTATGTGAATGAATGTATGTATCATGAATGAATGCGTTGATGTTACCCTTATCAATGTGTGGCCACAGATTCGGCCATCACACACCCCCTCCCTTCAGGCATCTCGTGGATACAACGAGAGAAGTAGTCAGCGGTCACATTGGACTTGCCCGGAACGTGCTGGACAGTGAACCGGAAAGGCTGCATAGCCAGATACCACCGTGTGATCCTCCCATTGGTATTTTTCATCCTTTCCAGCCACTGGAGAGCTTTATGGTCCGTTTCCAACTTGAACTCCCTTCCAAGTAGGTAATATCTCAAGGAGTCTAGGGCCCATTTAACTGCCAAACATTCCTTCTCTATTGTCGAATAGCGGACTTCCCTTGGAAAGAGTTTGCGGCTAATGAAAGCCACAGGCCGTCGCTCACCAGGTGGTCCCTGTAACAACACAGCCCCTATGCCCCTCTCAGAGGCATCCGTCTGCACAATAAATTCTTGATCAAAGTCTGGACTGTACAGCACAGCATTTTCTCTTAACGCCGATTGAATATCTCGAAAGGCCGTCATCCTTTCTTCTGACCACTGGCATTGATTTGGACATCGAACCCCCACCATATCTGTCAACAGGGCAGCCCTGCTAGAGAAGTGAGGGATAAAACGATTATAAAATCCCGCCATTCCCAGAAAGGACCTGAGTTCCTTACGGGTCTGAGGAATGGGAGCTTCCTCTAATGCCTGGACCTTGTTGACTTGTGGTCGCACTACCCCGTTGCCAATGACAAAGCCCAGGTACTCGGTTTCCGTCCTGGCTACAGCACACTTGGCAGGATTCACTGTGAGGCCTGCTTCTTGCAGACGCTGTAGAACCTCTTGAAGGTGTTGAACATGCTCCTCCCAGGTAGTACTGTAGATGACTATGTCATCCAAATAAGCTGCAGCAAAGGTTAGCCCATGTAACACCTGGTCAATAAGTCTCTGAAAGGTAGCCGGTGCCCCATGCAGGCCAAAGGGTAAAACCCGGAAATGGAATAGCCCCCATGGTGTCCTAAATGCTGTTAAAGGACGGGCCTGTTGTGTCAATGGTATCTGCCAATACCCTTTGGACAAATCGATGGTCGTCAGGTATTTGGCTTTGCCCAATCGATCAATTAAGGCGTCTATACGGGGAGTAGGATATGAGTCAAACTGTGATACAGAATTCAAGTACCGGAAGTCAATACAAAACCGGATACTCCCATCCTTTTTCGGTACTAGGACCACCGGATGGCACCACTCGCTTTTAGAGGGTTCAATAATTCCCAGTCTCAGCATCAAGTTCACTTCCTCCTTCAAGTCCTCTTGGAGTCTCTCAGGTATTCTGTAACTCATACGTCTAACAGCTGCATCAGGTTTTAATATCACATCATGTTGTATCAAAGATGTCAAACCAGGATATTCTGAGAAGGTTTCAGGGGTACATAGAGCTCTCACCTGGGATTGCTGATCTTCAGGCAGATGCTCCAGATGAATATTTCCAGCTACTGGTCGAGGCAAGTACTGGTCTTCCCATTCCTCCTCCTCCTTCACATGACGAATCATCATCACTTGCGCTCTCTGCTCAGGTCGGGATACCCACTTCTTCAAAAGGTTGACATGAAGTACTCGGCTAGCACGATCTTGCCCTGGAATGACCACTTCATACGTGGTGGGACCTAGCTGGTTCCTGATCTCGAAGGGGCCCTGCCACTTGGCCAACAGCTTGCTCTCCTGACTCGGCAGCATCACAAGTACTCTGTCTCCAACCACAAAGCCTCTTTCCCGTGCCGATTGGTCGTACCATGTTTTTTGGTGCTTCTGGGCCTCCATCAGGTGGGTTTGAGCCAAAGTCCTCATTTTCTCCAGACGTTCCCTCATTTGCAAGACATAAGACACAATGTTAATAGGCTCACTCTCACCATGGTCTCCTTCCCAGACTTCTTTAAGTAGTGTCAGAGGTCCCCGAACTTCATGGCCGTATAAGAGCTCAAACGGAGAAAACCCGGTAGAAGCCTGGGGTACTTCTCTATAAGCAAAAAGAAGATACGGGAGCCATTGGTCCCAGTCCCGGCCAGTCTCACCAACAAATTTCCGCAGCATTTGTTTCAATGTCTGATTAAATCGTTCTGTGAGCCCATCAGTTTGAGGATGGTAAGGTGTTGTCCGCAAACTTTTAATACCCAGCAACTGGTAGACTTGTTTCAGGAGATTGGACATGAAATTGGTCCCTTGGTCAGTGAGAATTTCAGCTGGCAGTCCGACTCTGGAAAAGAACTGGACTAGACAAGTTGCAACATATTTAGCTTTGACAGACTTTAAAGGAAATACCTCTGGGTACCTCGTAGCATAATCGGTGATCACCAGTAGAAACCGGTTACCTGCACAGCTCTTTTCCACAGGGCCAACGACATCCATGCCCAGACGTTCGAATGGTGTACTGATTACAGGAAGGGGCTGGAGGGGCACTCTTGATGGACGTTTGATGGATACTTTTTGACAATCAGGGCAACTTTTACAGTACTGGGCAACATCCGTTTCCAAGCCGGGCCAGTAAAAGTGTCTTTTGATACGTGCAGTGGTTTTCTTTTTCCCTAGGTGGCCAGCCCAGGGAATGGAATGGCTCAGGTGAAGGACAACCTCTCGAGTATCCTGCGGAACCACCAGCTGTTTTACCAGTCCGATCTGGCGGTAGAGTATGCCCTGTTCAAATACAAAATGCTCACCCTTGTCATTAGTGGGTCCCTCCCCTGTGGTCTCCTGGTTTGCTTTCTGTAGGCAAACAGCAAGACTAACATCTTTTTGCTGTAATGCAATTATGTTAGTAGGCAGCTGGACATGTGGGGTTAGATTGCATGTGCTCTCTACGGGCAATTGGGAGGCATTATACTCAAGCTTTGCTCGTCTCTTTTGACGTTTAGATTTTCTTGATTTTGGGATGCCCATCGCTAAATCTACGTCATAAAAGGGCAGTGTCGAAAGAGTCTGTATCGCTTCTTCCGGCTGCTTTGCCATGGCCCTTGTTATCACTATGTTGCACTGCTGCACGGGCTTGACCAGATCTAGGAGCACTGGTAAATCACGACCAAGAACTACGGGATATGGAAGATTATCTGCTACCCCTACTTCTAACAGGTAGGTTTGACCTTCAACCCCAATATATAGGTCTGCAGTGGGCACCATTCTTTCCTCCCCATGTACGCAGCAGATGGGTAATTTATTATAGGCCCTAATTAAAGATGGAGCCACAAATTTCCTGTTCACCAGAGTCTGGTCACTCCCAGTATCCACTAGGGCCTTCAGTTCTTTCCCGTTTACGGTCACCGTCTTGATCTGTAACAGTACCTTTGGTCTGGTTATCTTTGCTGCACTGCCTCTGGGAACATAACACAAGTTAGTTAGTTTAGCAGCATTTTGTGGGCAGGCTGGCCTTGTGTGGCCCTCTTGTCCGCACTGGAAACAAATGACTGGTCCTCTTAAAATGTTATGCCGTCTAACTTCTGGAAAATCTCCCTTGGGAGACTTACCCGCCCCAGGCACCGGTTTCTGATGGAACGGGGCCCGTTGGGAGTCACTACCAGTTGTCCAACTCCACGGTTGATTCTTTTTTCTTGCAGCCACAAAGACATCAGCTAATGACGCGGCATCCGCTGCGGTCCTAGGGTCCCGTTCCCGGACCCAGACCTGGAGTTCAGGAGAAAGCATGCGAAGATACTGTTCTAGAATGATCATTTCACCCACCTCTTCGATGGTTTTCTCCCGGGGTCTAATCCACTTGCCATAGAGTTCCTTCAGCCTTATGTACAGTTCTTTTGGACTCTCGGATGGATAGACATCTAAGGAGCGAAACCTCTGTCTATAGGTCTCTGCACTGATATCGTATTTAATGAGGATGGCTGCCTTGACCTTCTCATACTCGATACAATCATCCAAATCCATATTAACATATGCAGCCCTTGCTTTGCCAGTCAATAACGGAATCAAGTGAAAAGTCCAATCAGCCTTGGGCCAGCGGCAAGCTGTGGCGATTCGCTCAAAAGTTATTAAAAAATGCTCTATATCATCAGAGTCAGCTAACTTTTCCAGTCGAGGTTCACGAGGCCACATTGGTCCAGAATAATCAACATTAGGGTCAGCATCCCTTGTGTGGGAGGTAAACTGGTGAGGAGAACGTCGGGTTCCAGGATCTGCATCTCCACCCTGGCCATCAAGATAATCTAAATTAGTCGGGCGTGGCTCAGGAGTAAAGGAGGTACGAGCCTGAACCTCAGTCTGTAATAAGCTGAATTGATGTTGGAGAGCTCTAAATCGTCGCTCCTGTTCTCCATACTCCTGCTTCCTTGCTGCCTCCCGGACATCCATTTTCGCCATATGGGCTCGAAACAGGCCAGTCAAATCACCCAATGATGGTTCTCTACTTGCCGCCTCCTTTTCCCCATCAAACACCTCTTCGTCTATAGTCCTCTCCTCATCTCTTTCTTCTCGCTCAGTTGGAGCAAGCTTAAGAACTCCTTTCTTTGGCGGTCGACTCATAACTCCTCAAAAAATATAATTAAACAAGAGGGGGGGGGGGACAAAAACCTGTGTCCTCTACTGGCTTATCCCACCGCTGCCACCATATGTCGGATATCGCCAAGTAGTAAGGCACGAGGACACAGGATTGCCAACAAAAAAAGGTTTTATTTTACCCAAAAATAAGAAAAAGGTCTCAGTTACAAAATAAATCAACTTGTTCTAACAAATAATCTAGCTAGACTTTAATAAAGTAAACAAAACAAGTTTTAATTCAATATAACGAAACTTAAGAAGAACTGAACAAAACAAAACTAACCCCCTAAGTGAGACAACAGACAGGTATTTATCACAGACGGTGAGCTCACTTAAAACAAGACAGGGGAAAACATACAATCAACACTTTATAAACCAACAAATTAGTTACAAGTTATCTAATTAAAAGTAAATAGAGTAACAAACAAAACAATCTAATAATACAAAACAACAAATATTAATAATAAAAATAAATTGGAACCAATCAGAAATAACTTCATTTCTTCACCCCCCCCCATGACATAGCATCTAGTTGGTATCGTCCAGTGGAATGCTCAGACCATAAATATTGACTGCCGCACGCGCCTCAGCCTTTTGTCAGTCAAGACCGCGATGACGGAAAGACGCACACCTGAGTCAACGCCATTCATCCAACCTCCATGCCACGGTAACTTAAACTCAAATAGAAACAAAGATAAGGAAACAGAAATAGTACAACGCAAGCTAGTAAGTGTGCACTCCAAACCAACGAAAGAAGTACTGACATGTATAAATAAAGCTTTGCAATTTGCCAAACAAAGTCTGTGTAGTGATTTTCTTATACATAAACCTTAAATCCTATACTATAAATTCAAATATAAATGAATGATAAAAAGGAAGAAAATAACTATCAGTATGTAAATGAATGTATGTATCGTGAATGAATGCGGGAAAAGAACTATCAGTATGTGAATGAATGTATGTATCATGAATGAATGCGTTGATGTTACCCATATCAATGTGTGGCCACAGATTCGGCCATCACACTTCACAAAAGCAATGTGATGAAAAATACCACAATGCCGAAATTTGTCAGGCTTAAATTTATAAAATAATAATTATAAAATAATTAGAGTTAGAAAAAAATATGAGAAAGAATAAGAATGGCATAGCTGAAATGCATACTTTCAGTTCCTCCTCAATAGTTTGCATTTCTCCTCACACTCTCATTACCTCTTCTGTTTGGTCAAAAAGTTAAATATCAGGGAAGGCCCACTTTTACTGGATGAAGTTAGAAAAAAATGATTTCATTTTAATTGAACCTGAAGCATATGTTGCAAGTATGTGCAATATATCCCAGATGTTTAGGCCAGGCTTAGCTCTTCCTTAGTCTCTGCTAGAAAGCTATAAGCTGGATAACCTTTGCTCCTGGGACTAAATGGAGTATTACATGGCAGGCACCTGTTTTGCATTGGACTGGGGACCTCTTGCAGGCGTAGTATGAGCCAAGACACGTGTTCTTACTTAGCAAACTGTTTTGCGATAGTTAAAAGTGTCTTTCTTCAGACTCACAGCAGATATAAGTCAATTATTCTTAATGAAAGTCCAAAGTCAAGGCTAATTGATGGAGACGGCTCAGTTGTTTTGCCCAAGTAGGCAATTGGTTCCAAAACATGAAACAGAGGGAGAAAAAAAGAGGAAGATCAGGTGAAAGCAAAGTTAGTGCAAGTGACACTGTAAAAGTGTTTTAAAACAGAAATTTTTGCATCTGGCTATGTGATATACATTGTTGAAGATGCTGCTTTGAAACTCATCATTAATATATTTTTTTTTATGGAACTAACAAAAGCTAATTGCTTTGAAATTGTTTTGTCATTTTACTTTATAATTTACAAAATAAAAATGATAATCAACACTGTTCCCACTAAATTAACTTTAGCAATTAACAACATTGAGTATGTTTCCTTAAACATTGAATGCTAGCCATTTTGTGTTGCCTCAAATTTTAAGAGTGTTGAAAAGTGGAATGCCTCGAGCACAGCCACGACCTCTTCAATATCTTGGCTTCTTAAAAGTGCAATAATTCAAGCTAGCAGGTCTTCAGCATGAGTTTGGGAATGGAAGGTGTGGTTTCGGGGAAAGAAACAATCTCCTGCTGCTGTAAAAAAATAAAAATAAAAATAATTTCTTAGTAAGTTATTACACTGTTAAAAATCGCTGTAAAAAAACGGCCAAATTTCGACAGTAAAATACTGTTTTTCATTTAAACAGTGCATTCTGGGTAATATTAATCGTTTTCGAGAAGTAGCCTGCTGCTATATATCGTAAAATAACAAAGTTCAAATTCGACACTCAGCGGCTGTGTTTCAAATCACACCCTACTCCCTCATTCACTATTCCCTACATGAGTTTACTAATATAGTCCACCTGACAGAGAGAATGAAAACTAATGAGTGAATTCAGACAATGATCAACAGCTGCTGTTAATGAGTAGAATCACTGAAGAAAAAAAAACATAACAAGACAAACACATGAAATACAACTGACTTCAGCCACAGCCTTAGATGAAATCAACTGAAGATTTAAACGATCAACAAACAGCTTCACCAACTTCACACATTACTAACCAGACTGACTTTATTTCTATCAGATCAGAGATCAGAGATCAAAAAATCTTATTGAGAATTACAGAGATTTAGATGATAATGTTACTGTTTCGTCTGACGTCACCATTGTGGAGATCAGTGTTTGCTTTAGTTGGGCTCCTGACCCTTGACTTTTGTACTTCAACTTTTGTTTCATTGTTATATTTGTATCTTTATGATACATCTGTTACAG
The DNA here is from genome assembly GCF_003368295.1 of Carassius auratus. Taxonomy (NCBI): domain Eukaryota; kingdom Metazoa; phylum Chordata; class Actinopteri; order Cypriniformes; family Cyprinidae; genus Carassius; species Carassius auratus. Next base: position 18,654,834 of record NC_039247.1, on the reverse strand, counting down.
CAATATTAATCTTCATGGTCAAGTGACTATGACGGTTTCTGTCAGGAATGATCTACTAGACTGACTTATTGCTATAATAGTCAATTCATAATTTGGTGTTGAATTATATGAGTGAATAACACTTTTCTTTTGTTTGTTTTTTCAATTTTATAAGATTGAACGGTAATGTGATTATCTGGATATGGATTTAATGAAATTTTGAGCTTTAAATATTTTGGGCAGCAGTCCTCACAACACTGAAAGTGAGACATCAACAATCAGCATATTAATCTCAACAATGGTGACAATCAAAAGGTTTATGATGCAATGCATGCTGGGTACCAGCACAGGATAAAACTCATCCATGACTCCCAGCATGCATTGGGGCATGAATAAATTATGCCCCTGAATTGTTCACTTATTTTCTTGAATTCTTATGTGCTTATAATTTTGCATTTGTTTTAAGTTTTAGTAGCATGTGTTGTGATGTTCAGAACTGATCTGTTCATTTATTTTGTGGATTGTCACCATTGTTGTGATTCATACGCTGATTCTTGATGTTTCTGTCTAAATTTCAGCAAAGGTTTTTTTTTTTTTATTATGAGTGAAATTTTCTTAACAGTCTTTTATAACTTATGGCTCAGAAGTGTTCATTCTTATGCTGTAATATCAATATTCAATAAGAGAAGAGACACGGGATTAGATCAGAAATAATAGTGTTTGTTCTTGTCAATATATAAACAACAATATCAGATTTTTTTTTCTTCTGTGTACTTTTGTTTTGCTATAACAAGTTCCAAAGACGCATTGTTAAAGTATGTTAAAAAAAAACTTAGTTGTTGAAAAGTCATGTTCAAGAGCCCAACTAAAGTAAACACTGATCTCCATCATGGTAGTGAAAAAAACACCTAAACCTATTTAACTCTCCATAAGTTCTTCTGTAGACATCTGACAGAAATAAAGTCAGTCTGGTTAGTAATGTGAATCTGGTGAAGCTGTTTTAATAGTTGTTTAATCAGATCTTGAGAGATTTGATGTATTCTTTTATTCAGTTGATTTCATCTAAGGCTGTGGCTGAAGTCATTTGTAGATCTTGTGTTTCTCTTTCCTTCAGTGATTCTGCAGGTGTTTATACTAATGCTCAATCATCAATTAATCACCGAATTATCTCATTAACTTCACTGATTCAGTGTTACTCTAACACTCTGTAGTGTGCACACATTAGTGTTCATTTAAAACTGAGGATTTTCTTGTGGGGTTTAAAGGGTTAAAGATTTAAGATGAAGAAAAAACAGCATGAAACATTATTTAACAGTAATAAACTGTAATTAATTTACAGGAAACAAACTGTAGAAAAACAGTTATTTACTGGCGCCCCTGCTGCCAGTAAAAAACTGTTTTTCAACTGTTTCTTGCCGTAAATTAATGGTTGCCAGCAAAAAAAGTGTTTTTCTACAGTTTGTTGCCGTTAAGTCAAGGAAAAACAGTAATATACTGTAAAATGTAAACGTCAGATTTACCAAATGAAAAAAAAAGTTAATTTAACTAAAATATTTGTGAACATCCATCGAAAAAAAAACTAGGCAAAGTCATACACTGATAATGAGAGTAAATACTGAACTTGACTGTATTAATGTGTGTTTGCACAAGAGAAATAGTTTAATGTAGTTTTGTTGTTCACCATTGTGCTGGAGAGTAGAGCCTTTGCTTCAGTCAATGATGAGCCACAAATTCTGGTTTTCTGCTGCTTTATATAAAGGCAGTAAATGTGGAGTCGCTGATACAGTGATGATCTCTGTGTTAAGTACTTCAGCACATACATGTGTAATACAGCTGACAATGAGCTGCAGTGATTTGAGTAAAAGTCATGTATTTAGTTACTTTATTACTGCACATTAAGTGTAAGAAATATTCCTTCTCAGTGGACTCAAATGAAATAAGTTCATAGTACTAACATCGTAGGAATGCTAGTTTAAAAACTCGAACTGTTTGAAGCAGTGGGAGTGGAGTTAATTTCCATGGTAGAATTTACGGTAAAATACTGTTAAAAAATAAGAGTGGTAAATTAATGGTTAAGAGCTGTAAATTAACAGTACTTTACTGGCGCCCCTGCTGCCAGAAAATTACTGTTATTTAACGGCAAAATTTTTTACAGTGTACATTAGATGATAGATTCTGAAGACATGCAGTTCTTTTTATAAAGTACACCAATATATTTTTTCACAGTATGAACAGAAATGAGAAAGTAAATCGGATAAATTATGACTTCATATTAACCTCAAATGCTTTAGTTTTAGTCTGGCAAGCTAGAGTTTCAAAGTACCTTTTCCAACACTTTTTCAGACAATGGATTTTAGGGTTTAACAAAATTTGGATGGCCTTGTATGCAAAAGCATGCTGAGTACATCAACTGTGTGAGCCATATGCTTGCCACACACATTTCCAGGCTAGTGCCAGTGTGTGTGCAGGTAAATGTGTACATGTGTGTGTTTACAGTGCTGAATAGCTCTCTGGAGTGCTCAGCGACTCCACCAAATTCATCAGCAACCCCGGCGATAACAGCCAAAATATTTTAACACCTGCTCCGCCAAACACATGTAAACACACAGGCAGAATGGCAGGTAATTATCCAGGTGATAATGAATGTGCCTCACATTGTTAAACCTCTCTCAGATATGCTAGTGCGGAATGAACTATTTGCATCTGGCTTGCTTTGATAATGCACTATAATGCTCTGCTTGTGCCACAGCTGTCTCACACTTGTGTGCACCCACTTTCCCAAAGAAAGTTTGCTAAGGTTTTGTATTTTCATTACCGCTCTTTTTTAAATGCAGTTTTTCCTCACCTGTCATAAAACAGATGCTGGAGGACCTAGTCTTTCTTAGGGATGTAACGATATTGACGATATCGCGCTATCGCGGTGGTAAACGTGTCTAGATATCGTCGTGGTTGGGTTACAATATTAAAAGGACAGGTCTCTGCCAAAAAGCAAGAGGAATAAACACAGTCCCGCGGAACAAATCATTGTTAACTACATATACCATGATCCTTTGCGCTGCGTCGTCACAGCAACCGTTGTTAAGCCAATAGGATTGCACGCTGTCCACACAAGCTCACAGCATGGCCGACAGCGATACTGGATGAAAACAACAAAACCGAAGTTGAGATCGTGCCAGCCCCTGCAGCTTTTAAATCAGATATCTGGAAACATTTTGGTTTCGCCGTGTCAAAAAACGCAAAAGGAGAGAAGGTGGTGGACAGACAATGGACTATGTGCAAGCACTGCCACAGTAAAGTGCGATACAACACAGGAAACACAAGCAACATGAGTCAGTTTGGGGATCCCGAATCATTTGAATCAGTTCGGGAGTTCGTAGCGGGTTCGCGAATCATTTGAGTCAGTTCGGGAGTTCAAAGCGGGTTCGCAAATCATTTGAGTCAGTTTGGGGATCGAAAATCATTTGAATCAGTTCGGGAGTTCGGAGCGGGATCGCGAATCATTTGAGTCAGTTTGGGAGTTCGTAGCGGAAAAGAAAGTTTCTAAAGAAAAACTTGAACATTAGCTAAAGGATAGTTCAGTGTTTTTCTGAAGGCTTTTTGCCAGACTGTTAAGGATTATTTTTACTGTTTTTTTTTTCTTCTCCCTTGCAATGTAGATATTTTGATCTTTCTGATGAAAAACGTGAACATAAGCTAAATGATAGGTCAGTGTTTTTTTTAAAGGCTTTTTGACTGACTATTTTATTTAAGTTTAAGTTATGTTCCTAAATACCAGTTTTAAAAGACTGCTTTTATTTGCCTTGCACATTTAAACCTGACTTAACTTGTTCTTTGTTTGCACTTTAAGTGAATTCCCTATTGTTTACAATTGTTCTAGTTGCTTCTTAACTTGAACATTGCACAGAAGAATCAGTTATGCAACCAAATATTACAATACAGAATATTGATGTTCCTGACTACAACTTGCACTTTAAAAGCACTATGTGATCAGGGGTTTATGTTGTCATGGATCCATAAATACAACAATAAATTACCTGTTGACTGGCAAAAGCAGAATAAATGTCAGTATTTTTTCGCTATTATCATCATAAACACTATCGTGAGCTATTTAACAATACCGTGAGCTTTTACACAATATCGCAATAAATATCGTACCGTGAGGTCAATATCGAAATTGTATCGTACCGTGAGATTTTGATATCGTTACATCCCTAGTCTTTCTTGCTCTAATAATATTTTGAGATGAACTGTGGTGTTATTTTTAGTGGAATAATTAACTTTTTGTCATTTACAAACCTGCAGGACTTCCTTTCTTCTGTGCAACCCAAAAGGAGAAATTTTGAACAATGTGCTGTTCAGTCTTTCTATACAATGGATTTTTAGCTTTAAAATTATGCCTAAGCACCATAAAAGGGAGAAGTAGGGGAAAGTTTGGCCTAATGGTTAGAGCGTTGGACTCGTGATCCAAAGGCTGCGGGTTCGAGTCTTGTAATTGGGGGGAATGAATGTACAGCGCTCTCTTCCACCAAAAGAGAGATTCATCCACAAATCAGACAGTGCTTTTAGGAATTTCAGTGACAACATACATTTCAATATGTTTCATTTACAAGCACATTATATGACTTCAAAAGATTTGAGGTGCTGTTTTTTTAAATTAAAGGCTCTAGTTAGCATTAATTTTAGCTGCATGGAAAAGAGCAGCCTGGACATTTTCACAAAACATTTTGTTTTGTCTTCCATAGAAGAAAAGAATGACATGAGAGCGAGTAAATTCGTTATTTTTCTTATTTCTTTTTTAATGTTTATTTTAAATTTTTAAATTTTCAGCAACAAGCACAACAGTGTCACAATCATTTTCGTTTATTTTTTTGTTTTTGTTTTGTGCACATTGATGGTGGAGCTATTTTGGTGACGTCATTAGAACCAGTGTTGTGTGGACATGTGTCCGGAGTGGAATACAGAGGGATAATCAATGCTAGTGCTCCGTCTGAGAAGCAGCAAGTAGCATCAGTGTCTCCAGGGAGCGGAAGAGAGAGGGTGAAAGAGTGCTGAGATTAGGAGTATACGCATGGCTGGGCACTGGAGTAATGGTCCTACACATACACGCACACAGCCTGAGGAGGAGCTGCCCCAGATAAGATACACACTGCAATCATGTCATTCTCACAGGCTTACCACATCTCACGCACACCTCCTTACATGCCCACCAGCTGTTAGGAAGTGTTTGTGATTGTGCTGTCTGCTCGACTGGGTATTAAAGATGGCATGTAACCGAATGCTGTACTGTACGTCTTACAAATAAACAATATGAATGTGAAGCTAAAAAGTGACAGAAAAGAGAAAAAACAAGATATTGTTTGTTGTCAAAGACTAGTCAGATTCTGTGAAGGTCTCAGTTTTGTCAATTAATTCAAGCTAAATGTAGCTTTTAGGCTGAATAAAGTACACAAATATGCAAATGCAGGCACTTGGCTGACACTGTCAAGCACTGTGAAGTTAACAATGAAGTTAACTGTAAATGTCTGTGGCATGGGATGAGTGTTATGTGATAATAATTCAGGTAGCTAACTATAAACGTGTCAACAGTTAAAGAGTATGCGTATTACCGTTCAGAAATTTTATTTTTTTTAATGTGTCTTTAATGCGTTTATGCTGAACAAGGCTGCTTTTGTTTGATAAAAAAATGCAGTGAAAACAGTAAAAAAAGAAGAAGGGAGAAACATAAACTAACCTCTCTGCACTGTGAAATGCTTACAATCTGATCCGGGTTTGTGCCATTAATGTCCGCTAGAATCTAGCATTACAAGTGAGCCTTATCTGTAGATAACACACGTAGGGTTTAACCCAGCCGAGCAGAGGCAGGGGGTTGATCTGGGCGATAGTTACATGGCAGTATGTAATTGGACTAAAGAGTGTGCTAGGGATTATTTTTATTACTTTGAAAAACTGTGACTGAAAACTTGTTCTGGGACTATTGAGCTTGTGATATGTGATACGTATCCTCAGGTAATGTGGCTTTGTTCAGTGCTAAGGAGAATACAGAGAGAATGTTTGTGCTTCTCTTGCTCCTTTTCTTCTCAGCGCCTCTAAAAGATGAAAAGCTTCATGGTGTAATAGATGCCTTTGACTTTTTTTCTTGGCTTTTTTCCCTTTTCTTCTTATTTAGGGGAGAGATGCTCCTAGGAAATGCATTTTAATCATGTTTGGCTAATAAAGAGAGATTAGAAAATCCTTCATACACACTCAGGGCATTGTCTTGTTGTGTTAAATAGCTTCATTGTTTGATTTCTCTGTTTTGCCTTTATATCAAGTGGATTTTTTTTTCTCTCTCTCAAGGGTCCTAAACCATCTTAGTAGCCACCAATGTTTTTTTTTGTCTAACTATTTTCCTTTTGTAACCCTGCTTTAAAAGATCTCAATTTATTTTGGTTCACAAGGTGCCGGGCTCAGTGCCCTCCCAGGATGGCCGGCTGCCGGAAAGCCATATCCTTGCGGATATTTTGGCTTCCTGGCACTTTGAGTGGATACGCGTGATGGTGGTAAGTGTGGTCCGTTTGTCCCCCGTGTCTCACTTCTATGGCTCATCGTCTGTCACGCCAAGCAGGGTTGTGTGTCGCTCCCTTTCACCTCTCACTTTGCTCTCAGTTATCACTTTACCTTCTTTATCTTGAAGAAATCGCCTGTTGATCTGTGCTTTGTTATTTGCTTGACTCTGCAGTAAATGAAAACTTCCTACACTTCATAAAATGGGTTGTTTGGTGGATGCTAATGTTAGGTCATCTAAATACAGCAAGATACTTGTTAGAAAGTAGTTTTGAAAGTAGTCTTTTGGTGTTGTTGTTGTTTTTTTTTCCCGTAATGTTTTGGCCTTTAACATAGCGGTGTGCTTTACTAACCATGTGTCTACAAGCATTCAAGGTGCTTTGGGGCTTACATGTTTGTGCTGTCACTAACCTCTTTCAAACCAGCCACAAGCCCAACATGGCTTGCTCGATGAGAAACTCATTTGTAGCTCAGCTCACGAAGAAGAAACGCCAAACCTGTGCTGTGTATACAAGAAAAGCAGCTTCCAAGAAGAGGGTTTATGAATGAATTATGAGGATGTATTGATGTTTGTCTCTGAAGTGGATGAATGCCATTGCCATTTATATCCTTTTGAGAAGTGCATCTTTCTAGGGATGCGTCATGATGGTTTCCTAGTCCAACAACAAACTAGTAGATAAGTAAGGACCTCTAAGTTTTTTAAGCAATATGTATTAGTTTTTTTTTTTTTAATTTAATTTAATTTAATTTAATTTAATTTAATTTAATTTAATTTAATTTAATTTAATTTAATTTAATTTAATTTAATTTAATTTAATTTGTATAAATGGAAAAGACCACAAGCTGGGACTCAAACTTGTGTTGCCGAAATTGCATCTGTGCTGTATGTCCATGCACAAGACCGTACTATCTGACAAAGATGATTTTTTAAAGATTGTTGAATCAACTTTTTAAAAATATTTTTGCCTCTAAGAAATGTGTCCGAATGCAGTCATATGAACTCAGGACAAGCCTAATTACACATCATGTTTGTTGACTATCTACTGTGTAGTCCATTTTAAAAAAATGTGAGGTTTTGCACATCCATAGTGGCTGTATTGGTTTGCCTGTTGGTGCCCAGTTTGATGATGCACCCCAGTTTGACGGCCTGATTTTTGTGAGATGGAGAGGGCAGGGGCGAATCCAGTGCAGCGGCTGGTGGAGCTAATTGTGGGGGGGGGGGGGGGGGGGCTGGAGAACAGGGGCAACTATCAGGTTGACCTTGGGGCTGATGGAGTGCCTTGCCCGCTGGGTGCGGAGGCCTGGGGAGTAATGGCGAAGGTGAACCTGGCCCTCCAGCGGATCCATTAGAGCTTAATGCTGTTGTTTTTAGCAGGGAGCAGTGGGAAGCAGAGGTCAGACATAAAATAAAACGTATTCTCCCTGTTTAAGGTGTTATTCATCTGCATGTCATGGCACAGGGACGTACCGGAAGCACAGGACAATGGGGTGCCTGTGTGGAAACAGTTACAGTACAGTGGGTTTTTTTTCACCGTAACTAAAACCTTTCTTTTGTGTCTGATCAGGGACAGCTAACATTGGAAAGGTTGAAACAGAGGTTTGCCATATATCTTGAACTTGAATGAAGAGTGCAGCATTGCTCTTTAATTGCTAATATGAAGGACAGTGTTTTGCATAATCTCCACATCGATTGATTAGCTAGGTTAAACCAGCACCTTTATCTTGTGTAGTCCCTGATCACGAAAACAGCTTTGATTGCATGCATTTCCAGAAGCTGGTTGATCAAGTCTCGGTAGTTTAGCCAAGAAGCCTATACAGAGCATTTTCAGAAGCTGTGGATTCTTATTTGATTTGATTGAATTTATTTGAATCGTCCAGTCCTGTTCCCGGAGGTCCAACATCCTGCAGAGTTCATCCCCAGCCTGCCCCACTGGCAACACACCTGCTTGGAAGGTTCTAGAAATCCTGAAGACCTTGATTAGCTGATTCAGGGGTGTTCATTTGGGTTGGGACTTGAACCTTGCAAAAAGATGGCCCTCCATGAGCAAGATTAGATGCCCCTGCCATAAACAGTAAGAATTTATTTTTTAATTTGATTTATAAAATGCTTGAAACCTGCCTTATTAGCACCCAAACACTTAACATGCACCATTCTGAACAGAATAATGTTTAGTACCTGCTGAAGAGTCACAATGACTGTAGAGCTTGGCCCAGAATACTGTCTACAGAGGGAATACCATAGTGAGGGCGTATGGATCTCCTGAGAATAGCTCAATAGCTTTTTTGCCGCCTCTGTGGTCCCATACCGGTGCGTGCCATTCAGCATCACACCTATTTTTGTAGTGTCACTAGAGGTTTGAGGGAAGGTAGAACCTAGGGATTTGGGAGGTGAGGATAGTGCCTCTGAACGACTGTCACACTCCCAGATGTTTTCACATATTTGATTTGTATGTGTGTGTGCGTGTTCGAATCTGGTCTGCACCATTTCCCTGTTCCTGTTCCATTCCTCCCTTTTTTGTTACCAATGCATTTCTGTGGCACGGAAAAATATATATGAAAAATAATATCCCAAGTGTTGAATTAAACTAGATTATTTGATAGGAAAATAAAAGAGAAAGGTCCCAAACAACTCTCAGAATACGACATAAAGAGTGCATTACAAATTTCCTTGATGTTGAATTTGAGGTTGTGTCAAAAAAATGTGTTGTTGTTGTTTATATTTACTCCTTAAAAACAGTAATGTGAAGGGTTTTCCCTTTGATGTGAAATACTTTTTGGCTTCCAGTATTTGGAATGGCAGTTATTGGGATCAAGCAGGCAGTCAGGGGAGCTTCCATTTAGTCTGACACACACCTCAAATCTAATTAAACTGCAATTTTAATTAACCTCCCAAAGTGCTCCGACACAAAGACGAGGAACAATTTCATTGACAAGCCTTTCCCTGTACGTCTCTTCCCCCATTCCATTCATTATAAATAAAGTGCTAATGAACTACTTTTGGAAAATTGATGCACACGTCTATTTAAAGAAGTTGTTTTTCGTTTCATGTTTCACTGATAAGAGGTGGGCTCACTTCTGTCTGAAGGGACTTGCCTCGGCTTTATTTGCCATAAGAGGTGTGGAACTCTTTTCCTTGGTGACATAGCTCCCTACTTCTGCCCATCTGGGTCAGTGCGCCTTTGGCTCGAAATGAGAGAAGACAAACAAATAATGTATCCAGGGAGAGGCATGGCCCGAGTGAAATGATTTCATTTTCATCTTGATCTCTATCTTATCTGCCTCCTTTGTTCCCCTCACCTTTAGTGCTGCGTAGATCAAAGAAGCTTGTTTTCTCTCCCTCCGAACATGCCGAGAGAAGGGTGTGGGTGTGGATTATGCCCGGCTGGGGGTCTGTACTCTTACATTGGGGCTCTGGCTTTGGTGTAAATGAAGTTTGGTGCCCCTGGGACATTGTTCCCCCTCCTGCTGTCATTAACAAACAAGATATGCCCTCTATGAAGTGTCTGTCCTGTTCTGTGCCAACCTCATCAGTCTCCTGCTATGCTGGGTGCCCATTGCAAGGTAGTGAGAGCCTCCTGATGGGATGGTAAGGTGTGAATAGCCTGATGTTAGGAACTGGCTAGAACGGACTTGCCTCTGCCTTCCTGCAGCACTAGCAGCCCATAGGAGTTTGGTAATGGGGATGCGTTAGGGGGTCCCGGACAGCTGCACTCAGTCCTACACACCATTTTATGATAACACTGCTAAAGATGGAAGAGTCTGGTCATTTACTTTCCAGCCATTGATGTCTCAAAGCTTATTTAACTTTCAGTGTAATTGAGGTGTTATTTAATTATTCAGGTAATCAGTTTTCACATTAAGAATGACACTTTAAAATCGAGAACAATGCTTTAAAGATCTTGTGGTTAAAGGATTGTTTAGAGGCTGTCAACAGCATCTGTGGCATTTAAGGTGCAGATTTAATCTCTGATTGCTTTAAAGATTAAAAGCCATCAGTTTGGATAATCAAACAAAATCAGGTTTACAGTAATGCAGATGGAGAACGGAATTCCAGATGGTAAAAAGCAGAATGAGAGGCTCTTTTATAAAAGCACTTTATATATATAGAACTGCAGTTTAAGATCGATACATGTGTAATTGTTCGGTTGTGCTGAAATTGTAATGGACAGTGGCCTGCAGCAGTGCTTCTATTCAGCAGAGCAGAACACCCTTGATCATGTGATATTGCATTATTCATACTCATATGTTGACATTCATAGAAGAGTTCAGGTTTGACTGCACTTTAAACAGAACAGATTTTTGACTAAATATCAATTTCCCTTGCCCGCTGACATCAAGTATGCCTCCCGCTGTGCCGATGTGTGTCCGCATACGTGAGGAAGAGGTCCTGAGGTAATGGAATGCCCATGTGTCGCTCCAGCGGCCCACAGCTCAGCCAGGATCCACAGCAGGCTCTTCTGCAGCAGCTTGCTCCTCGGTTTGTAGCGATGTGTGTGTGAGAGAAGTGCAGAGGAGCAGTGAAAACAAGCCTCTCCTCAGGCTAGTGTTATTCCAACCTCCTGCCTTCCTCAATCCGCTTTTGAAGGCAGGAAATCAGAGTTAGCTCATGGTTTGAGGGCCATGTGGTAATGGTTTAGACTGTAGAGACCCATGACCTGCACCTCCACCCTCGCTCGCTCGCTCATACACACACACAGATACCTTGTCCCTCAAAGTCTTCTTTTCTCATATAGTGTCCGATACAATGCAGAGCATGTTGGACTTTTGTTACGGTTGATAACGCAAACCAGATGGGAGTCAGGACAGGGGAGTCTTGTTAAATATTTGCTAAGAAAAATAACCCTTGGACACGGTTTAATTATATCTATTTGTCTTGTGTGGCTTTTTGGGATGGCGATGTGGTTATGCAGGCCATATTGGGCTTCATTTTTTCAAATGTGGGATCCAGTACAGAGTTTGGGAGATGGATGGGATACTCTGTGTGTATGTGTGTGTGTGTGTGTTGAGGGAGTACAAACAGTTGATCAGTTTTTTTCTGAGACCCATTTCAGTATTATAAGTAGTGATCGACCGATATTGGTTTTTTATAACCGATACCGATACCGATTATTTGTATGTTTATGTACCCGATAACCGATATGCAGAACCGATATTTATTTACTGTTATACGTCTGTTTCTGACAATTATTACAACACAAATGAGCTGAAAAAAACATTTTATTTATAACAATCACTCCCCCCTTGCATACAAAAAAAAAAAAAACCATTATATTTATACACAAATAAATAGAGGGGTCTGAGTCCAAAAAATTTAAGCGCACTGTTACTAAGTGTCTTTGTTTTAAAATAAAAGCTTTGATGGGGTAAAAAAATAAAAACAGGTAAAAAAATAAAGCACAAAAATGATTCTAACATATTGGTGGGGGCGGGAGGGCTATTTAGGAGTGCATAGCTATTTACTCCCAGTTAAGCAGAACTAGGTTTTAGTGTAGAAAACAGAGTCTTTCAGCATTCTGCCCTGTAAGCCTGCTTCCTTCAAAAATGTCATGCAGTGGCCGTGCTTGAGGCTTCCTGATCATCAACCCAGTCAGGTGCTGAGCAATATGAACGAACTTTTTTCCCAAGACTATATAAAGTTAAACAGCACTTGTCAGTTGGCATTTTATGATCTAGATTCAATCTAACGTTAGATCATGAAATGCCAACTGACAAAGTGCTGTTTGACTATAATTTGATCAACCGCGATCGCGCATGGAGATAATAAATAATTAATTTCCACAAAGCGGTAGGCTATATTTATATGTGTATTAGCGAAATAATTGTTATGTAGTAAATGATAATATAATCTAGGGTGTTTAAAAAAGATAATCTTGTCAAAAGTTTCATTCAGTCGCCGTGCTTAAGCCTCCAGATCATCCGTCAGTTGCTAAGCAATATGAACAAACTTTCTCTTCTAGACTAATGGTGAGCAAATACAACAGATAGAGAATTAAATTAAACGCTTTTATTTTCAACTTGCACTCATTCATGTCTGTTTTATTTAATTCATGTAAAGATACGTCTTTATTGGGGCAGGACATGATGAATTACACTACGTGACTCAATGAGTTCGTCTCAATTGTTTAGAAACAAGCTGCATAAATTAACTATATCAGGAATTTATGTCTCAGATCTCAATTGTGCATGTCTGTTATGTTAAATAAAGTTGATTAATTAAAGCAAACCAAGTAGAACATATATTTACCTGTGCACTGAGTTGTTGTTGACTGATCTCCTCAGACACCCGGGCTGCAATGGCGGAAATCTCAAAACGGCCACAAGATGGCGCCGTAAATCGGCGAATCCGATATTACAAAACCGATACCCGATTATGGAAAAATGCTTAAATATCGGGAAAAATATCGGTAAACAGATACATCGGTCGATCACTAATTATAAGCATTTTTTTTCATTTTGGGGATGATATTCAATGTACCAGTCTTGTTCATTGCTTCATCTGTGGCATTAGTTGTATAAACCCTTAAACATACATTTTCTGGAAACATTTGTTCTGTGTGTAGAAATAAGTAGTTCTCAGCCAGGGGCTTAGGGCCCACTATGTAACCCTAATACGTCTTTAGAAATATGTACATTTTATTATATTAATATTATTTAAAATCTTAAAATGTAAAGATGTACAAAATCATTTTTTTGTTTATTTATTTTATTACAACAAAAGCACCAGAGGCACATATAGTGTCAGCTAAAATAAGAGGGCCTTTAAATATTGTCTTCTAATAAGAGGTGTCAAAAAGTCAAAAGTCAAAAAGATTGATAACTGCTGGTTTAAATACAATTTAAATGTCCAGTTTTTGTGAAGTTGTACCCTTATTATTTTAGTATTGTTGATATACTATTATAGTTTTTGATAATATTTTGAATTAGATTTATTTTTTATTTTTTTCATTTGAATTTCCATTAAAATTATATTGTAATGTGTTTTTGTCATTTTTATTAAAGTTTGTTTTAAAGTTTACATTTTATATTTTTGATTATTTATTTCTGATTATTTTAGTATTTCAACTTAATCTGAATTAGAAAAAAGAATGGCAACTTATTAAAATAAAATAAGTTTAAGACTTTTTAAAACAATTGTAATAATTTTTTGTTAAATTTAAAGTAATGAAAGTTTTTTTTTTTTTTATGGGTTTAGTTTTAATTAATGATAAAACCATTAATCAGAGTAACAGACCAGCTTCACCCAGCATGTAAACACATTAATCAGACTAGAATAGCCTTCAGTGTGGTTGTGGTATCTCTGTCTTTCAGAGCCAATACATGACGTGTATTTAAAATTTGAGCACAATACCCCTTAAAATTAGATAATGTGCAGTATCCATGCACTTGCTTTCCTTTATGAAGCTGAAAAAAGATAGATGTGTTTTATGTTAGCATCTTTATGCATGGACACCATCCCTCTTTTCCTGCTTTGATTTGAACAGTGGGTTTTGATCCAGAGGTTCAGTTGCTGGTCCGCTCATTGTGGACATGATCCACTGCAGTGACATTTCAATTGATCTCCATGAAAGGCCTGAGGATGGCGACTGAAGTGCTTCCAGATAAACCTGGGCAGGGTTGAGCAGAGGCCTGGAGCTCTTATAAAGCAGACCCGGGGCAAAGGCATAGTGATGCTCACTTCTGCGTGGCAGTGCCCTCTCGCTGGGATCATTTTGAAATTTCGTTCTTCTAAAGTGATGCCAGTTCATTTGTGTCGGCCCACCGGAGGGGCACAGCCTGTGTCTGGTTTGGAAATCTGGACATAGCTTATTTTTCACATTGCTAATAGGCCAGGATTTAATTTTTTCTCTTCAAACAGAATTGAATTTAGATTTTGTAGGTTAAATGGATGAGTGTTGAGTTTTAATATTGTACTTTTTTTGGAATAGTTCACCTAAAATTCCAATTCTGTCATCATTTGCACATCAGCACATCAATGCACTACAATAGTCTCTGTCTATGTGTCCACACTCAGTCACTACATTCTGTGTCAGCCCAACTGTTGCATGACTGTTCTTATTGTTAGAATAAAACCAGAGCTTTTTGACTGTGGAACATTTAACTGACGCCTACTTTTGAGGTTCCTGTGGCCTTTTTTTTTTCTTTTTTAGTTGAAGGCCATCGAAAGTTGAAAAGAAAATATTTTTGGTGCACATAGTAATAATGATGGTGGTGATAGCCACAGTGATGTCACATTGTAAAACCTACCCAACATAGCTAGTTCTCTCTGAAGAAAGTATTAGAATAAATATTCTTCTCTTTACTGATACACAAAATGTGATTAATTTCAAACACGTTTATTGCAGCATGGAGAACTTGGAAAAAGAGAGAGAACTCCCCAAGCCTTTGATGCTCTCATGCTCTTTCAGCTGTGTGGAAATGCATTTGCCAAGCCTGTTTTTCTCTCCCTCTCATTCTTTCAGGACTCGGAGAGAAAGGGTTTCATGAATAAGCTGTATGCCATTCAGGATGTGTGTATCAGTGTGCAGAATGCTCTGGATGAAGTGGCCTCCTATGGTGAGAGGATAAAGAAGTAAGTCTCAGCTCTTGCTGCGTGTGCCTGAGCAGACACAAGCGGGCACCATCGTGCCAACCTCTGGAACATCTTACTCAGCCTGATAAACAAACACAAACACACATGCTTACACTGCAAAAAAAATGTTTTCCTAATCAGTGTTTTTGTCTTGATTTCCAGTGGAATGTCTAAACATCCTTAACAAAATTTACCTAAAAATCACAACTTGCCTTAGAGAATGAGAGTGTACTATTTCAAATGTTAAAAACAAGAATCTATCTCAAATAAATGCTGTTTCAAAACCTTTTAACCACCAAATAGTCTTGAAAAAACAAATCACAAAAATAATCCACAAAAAAAGCAAATTAATAAAGAAAATTATTTAAAATTGTAATAATATTACTGTTAACTGATACTTTACATTGATTTGATCAAATAAATGCTGCCTTGATGACCATGAGATTTTTTTCAGAAACATAAAAAAAAAAAAAAAACATTTATAGGCCACAAACGTTTTAACAGAAAAAAGTTTGTTTTACCCCATTAGTATTTTGTTTTGTTTTATTTTGTTTTAAGCAGAAACCTCAATGAATACCATATTAGTATCATCTTACATATCTTATTTTAAATGAATAATTTTAAACAAATTAAGATGTTTTTGTGTGAAATTATATTCCTTGGTATGAAATTTGAATACTGTACTTGAATCTTGATATATACCATGTTAGCATCGTTTTACAGGTGTTGTTGTAACTATGGTGTTTTAATAGAAACTGTAACTATAGTTAAAAAATAAATAAATATAAAAATATGGAACCACTAACATGAAACTGTCGATACTGGGTATGACCAATTGCTGCAGTAACTTTAAGCTGTCTGCACTGGACACATCAAAATAAAAGCTCTTAATCCATTTGTCCTGTTGTCAGAAGTAGCACAAGTGTGTGGGATATGTTAGAAACAGAATGGGCCATCAGTTTACTGCATTCAGTGTAGACATTATCACTGATTATAATAGCTTTGTTGGATTTTGTTGCAGCTTGTCGCTCATGTCTAGTGCAGACTTGGAGTAGAACTGTGTAGAAGGAAATAACATCCTTTTCTCTGTTCTCAGTACTTTCAACTGGACTGTGCCTTTCCTCAGCTGGCTGGCCATAGTGGCCCTGTGTGCGGCCACTCTTGCGGTGTACTTCATTCCTCTCAGATACATTGTACTGGCCTGGGGTAAGCTGTCATTATGCTTATGTGTCATGAATGATAAAATAACATTAGCATGTTACATAATGTGTATTTTAGGATTTTAAATAGACTATTGCAGGAGATCACAGAGTTTAGTGGCAGTCTAGGTTTGCATGCTCCAGGGATTTGCCACCAGCACAGTAGAGATGACAGTAAACTGCCGAGCTCAGGGCAAACCCACTCGTAGCTAACGCCCCGTGTGCTCTTTCATACAGTGTTCAGATCTGAAGCTCTGGGAGGTCAGAGAGCATAGCTCCTGTCAGCTTCATAGCAGCTGATTCTTTAAAGTACAAAGATGAGGGTTCAGAACCAATACAGGATCTTATAAGGTCCTCCCAAACTGCACTCTGTGAGTGAGGTCAAATTTGCTACCGTTATTTCAACTTTCAGGGGTGAACAAGTTCACCAAAAAACTGCGAGACCCGTACAGCATCGACAACAATGAGCTGTTGGACTTCCTGTCCCGAGTGCCCTCCGACGTTCAAGTGGTATGTATTCCTTATAACATTCACCCTTACTGTTGGTTACCCCAGGAATGCAACCCTTAACCCCTGCATGTACTGTATTTGGATTTTGTCAAATTCCAAAATGATGTCATTTCTGATGTCACGATGTATCAAAAGTTAATGCAATCTGAGTTGTCTTTTCTGTGAGGCACGACATTCTATTCCACTGTAGGTCCACACATGTAGCAGAATGACAGTAAAGCTCAACTTGACTTGACTTGATTTATGCCTGTAGTACAAATCTGAGTGGAAGGAGTTATAAATATAAGATTATAACTTAGTTTCTATTGGTTTGTTTCAATCCCCATCCATAAGTTTGAGAAACAGGGATAGTGACGCTAGCCCTAGCAAACATAATAAAATAATAACAATGAACTCTGCTGTGTGAGAATGTATTTGTGGAGAGTTTTATGTCTCCCGGTTCTGTTTTCTATGCTTTAATTTATGCTTTCTGCTCATGGTAATAAATGCAGAATCAGGGAATTCTATTCTTGTCATAACAGACAGCCTTATGACTCTTTACCATGGATGTTGACTTTTTAAACTTAACTAAACTTTATACTTCTGTGGAAATATGTAATGCTAATTAAAATTTATTGATTTCACTCCTTGTAATTGGGTGTTTTTTAACTACGAGTATCTTAACAACCGTCTACATTGCGACTAAATCACTCGCATATGCGACTAAATCTTCATTTTGGCGACTAAATGATGTCTAATATTAGCCAATGGCTAATAAATTCTCAGATTTTACTCGCCAGTGTGTGAGTTTGAGGCTAAGTATAAGTTTAGTTCAGATATATTTTCAATCGCGAACACTCTGACTCTGACTGAGGGCTTCAGAGTTTCACGCTCCGTCAAGCGATCTGTGATATTTTTCAGCTCATGGATGCGCAGCGCACCTGTGTTTAATGTACCGTGAACTCTAGTGTGAAGGCACACACATCGCTGTCGCTTTCTCTCACACACACAGAGAGAGAGAGAGAGAGAGAGAGAGAGAGATTGAATTGACATGCTACATTGAAACAATATTAACAAATAACGGCGATCCTATGGAAGTCTTCAGCTTTTAAGAACAGCTTTCATGAATCCAGCAGCTAATCTTAAGTAATGCTTAGTGTGTTTTATAGTTCTTATTAGAATTCACATCATTATTATCCTATCAGTATTTTTGTTAGTTTTTTCCAAATTTTTTTTTGTCAGAAACATTGAATGACAGAATAAACTACCACCTCTCAATTTAAAATGTTCCGTTAAAATGACTAATATGCATTCAAACATGGTTATCAAATGATACTTGATTATTATAAAGCTTGACTGAATGATTTTAAAAGTGTATTTAAAAAAACTGCACCATTTTACAAATATTTTATATATATGTATATAAATCAGTCTGGAGAATCAACTACAATATTTACTAGCCAATGATGATTAATTTGCCCAGGTGTCCATAGAGGGTTGCTTAATGTACCAGGTGTTGTGTTACATAGTTTTTTGAATGTCATGCTAAAACTTTGCTTAAATTTAAGGGGCAGTTGTGGCCTAATAGTTAGAGGGTCAGACTGGTAACCCAGAGGTTATGGGTTTGCGTCCCGGTATCGGCAGGAATTGTAGGGACACCACACTTGGCCACACACCATGCCCCTTTTTTTTTACAGATTAAAAATGTAATCCATCATTTAATATAAATACACTTCAAAATGATCATGTAAAGGAATTAATTAAACAATAATAAATTTACTTTGACAGTTATCATCTGTCCATTAGTTATTTTGTGGTCAATAATATGTACAGATTTTTTTTTCTTTTTTCTAACTATTGCTAACTATAAAATGAGATTTAATAATAATGCTAATAATTTTCACCATAGGATCATTTGGTAAAAATGCAGCTGAATATATATATAAATCTTCATGAAGATTGTGATTAATACATTTTGGTTAGTTAAGTTGAATGTAAATGGCATGTGATGTTTTTACTCTGCACGTGTCTCTCGGTAGATTTATGGACTTCTTGCTGTGTTGTTCTGAGTCATGCTTTGTTATTGAGTGTAATGAGTGTAAAGCAGTAATCCTCTCCCGGTTTGCTTCTTCATTAACCGTGAGATCTGAGTTATGCGGCCCGCCCCACTGTCCCGTTTGTAATCAGCAGCGTTCTGTTCGAGCGGTGAGGTGCTGCCGTTTAACTGCAATTAAAAACTGAGCTCATAAACACAAGCCCGGCCTGTTTTCGTGCTTCCTCTGTGTCGGGATAAACCCTGCAGTGCTGACGGCGGGGGTGACACGGGTCTCTGATCCAGGACCAAGCGCTTGCCACATCAGCACAGAAACGCTCGCCTTTGATGAGCCCGGGGCGGTGGGCAGGCTTTGATGTCTACAGAGTCGTAATCCCAAGCCCCTGCGTGGCTTTACATCGGCCCTGCAGCTGCAGGTAGCCTGCTCTAAATTAGCCCAATGTGGATTGGTAGCTAAGGTGCATTTACCCCAAACACATGGAGCCCAGAAGGTCCCTGCAGGTAGGAGAACCGGAGGAGACCTGGCTAATGATGTACGGTTAGGTTCACGCTCAGAAGACCAGGCCACCATGGGCTTTTGGTGCCCTGTTACAGCTTTTGATTTAGGACAGTCCAGAAAAGTACTTGAACATCAGCGTGATGCGCAGAACGTTCCGCTCTGCATCGCACAACTGCCCGTGGAGGTCCATTCACCTCTGTTTTCTGGGTTAGAGACGACGGGCGGGTGGAGGTAGTGTCTCTGTGGGACCTCGGAGACTCAACAAAGCGTCGGGGTGTGATCTGCATATGCCCAAGGACCCGAACGTTCTGCACAAATGACAAATGGAGGGCTATTTCTGAGGTTCTAACATGACCCACACCGTCCCGTGATAATAGCCCTGTAAGGCCGAGAGAGGCCAGCATTGCCTCTTTTACAGATCATTGAAGGAGCCTCAGAACAACATAAAGTGATGAGCTTCTAATGACTTTTTTATATGAAGTACTCACAGACTATGCTGCAGTCTGTGAGTACAGAGTGCCTTTGAGTGGAAACTCACAGCTCCCACAACTCTGTGGGTGTATGTCTTTACTAACCTCGTGTGTGCTATTTTGAATGCACTGCTTGCCATATGCATATGTATTTCAGTAGATATAGATCAGTAGAGTGTTCTGAACCGAAATGAGGAGGCAAATTCCCTCTCTTGTTTACGTGGGGGTGAGGGCTCCCAATGTGAATTAATGTTCCAGGTCCATATGATGTTTACACAATTACTGGGGTAAGGGAACACCATTTACTAAACTTTTATCAATAACCAACTAATACTACAAAAGTCACCAGCATCATAAACAAGCTGAATTGTCAGCAAAACTTTTCGATTATTTCATGTTACAAGTAATTTAAAAGATTTTTATCAATTCAGGCTAATTTTTAATTATTAAATGAAATTGAATTGAATTATTCAGAATGATTATTTATTTGGTTATTTGGCACCTCTGTTTCACTATTCACTCTCACATCCACACTATTCTTTAAAACACTGTGAGCTCAAGGCCTTTCGCATGAACCTGTATCCACTGGTGTAACTGTTGGACACTTTATTAAAAATAGGGGTTTGTTTTATTTTTGGACTGCTGATTACTTTCTCCTCCAGATTTTTGGGGAAGGCCCTGCTGTCCTTTTCTCCTCTTTAAAAATGCCCTTAAAATGGATACATTAAAAGACTTTATTAATAGCCCAAGTTGACTGTGGCGAAGGGTAGGCAGGTTAAGTGTACACTTTACACAAGTACTGTGGTTATTCTAAGGTGTGGTTGTAGAATTCAATACATACAGTAGCACCTCAGTGCAGAGAGCCCATGGCCTTTTAAGAGCACTGCAGGAGAACCGTGATGTATCAAACCTGCTGCGAGGTGCATATTCACTTTGATTTACTCTCTCAGTTTACACACTCTATGTTCTTTTCATGAATCCGGCTATAGATTCCTCCGAGAATAGCTTTACCTGCTGTGTGCCTGCCTCGCTGCTTTGAATAAAGCACATTCTGATATAATGCAATACTTTGTCTCTTAAATGAGGCCAACCGGCATTACCGACTAAACATTCTCTACCAGGTGTCTAAATCGTGTCCTATCACATGCTTTATGGTGCCATTAGCCAATGGAGGATATACGTGCGTAACTGGGACGCTAGCAATTAGCACGCCAAGGGCTCCATTATGGCCTATGCAAATGCAGAGATTAAAATGCAGTCATAGAGCACAAACATTTCAGCTCTTAGCCAGTTCATCACCTGTGAAGGGCACACACTTGAGGAGAGAAGAAAAGAGGGCAAACAATAGCAAAATAAGTCTGTTTTCTGAGGACATTGTCATGATTTTGATCTTTCTTATTTCTATTATTATTATTTACTGTTTTAAAAAAGAAATTCTCTAATGCACACCAGGCCTCATTCATTAGAATAAACATACAGTTAAACAGTAATTTTATGAAATGTTTGCAATTTTAAATAACCGTTTTCCATTGTAATGTATATTAATGTAATTTATTCCTGTAATAGAAAGCTGAATTTCCAGCATCATTACTTTAGTCTCCAGTGTCACATGATCTTCCGAAATAATTATAATATGCTAATTTGCTGCTCAAGAAGCATTTCTTATTATTATCAATGTTAAAAACATTTGTGCTGTTTAATATTATTGGAGAAACCATGATATACTACCATTGAAATGTTCGGAGTGTGTGTGTGTTTAGTAGAAATGAATGCTGTTATTTAGCAAAAATGCATTAAAAATATCAAAAATGTTACAGTAAAAACATGTTACAAAGCATTCTGTTTCAAATAAATGCTGTTCTTATGAGCTTTTATTCATCAAAGAATTTTAAAGAAATGTTTCCACAAAATATTAAGCAGCAAAAAATGTTTTTAACATTGGTAAAAATAAGAACCATTATTATTATTCATATTTGAGCAGAAAATCTGCATATTAGAATGATTTCTGAAGAATCATATAGCACTGAAGACTAAATTAATTTATATACACTACTATATATATATATATATATATATATATATATATATATATATGTGTGTGTGTGTGTGTGTGTGTGTGTGTGACCCTAGACCACAATACCAGTCTTAAGTGTCAATTTGTTCGAAATTGAGATTTAGACATCAGATGAAAGCTGCATAAATAAGGCCCAGGCCCAGGTGCTGAATCTTTTCTCAGTTGTTCATATCGAATGCCTGTCTTTGTTGCTCTAGGGGTTTTTATCATAAGTTTAAACAAGCAATCAACGTGCACCTTACCTCAGAAAAAAAGAAAAAGAAAAAAAGTTAGGAGAAACTTTCCTCAGTGCCTTTTCCCTCTCTATTCACCTTGAAATGCTTTAATTTAATTTTTCTCAACAATATATGTGAACTTGTCTGTGGTTGTCTGTGAGCCCTTTTTTTCTTCTACAGGATCATTTAATACCCCAAATTCAAGGTTAGGTGTCACTCGAGATGAAGTAGGTGAGATTTCTCTGCTCCTCTATAAAGAGCATAGTATAGTTTCATTAAAAATGTTCAGCTTTCATTTACTTATTTGTATTTGCCTGCCTCCAATGTGGCTTCAAACCCAGATCCACGCTGAGTAGCAGAACGACATCGCGTGCAGGGCTGCAGCAGGTCCCGGGACGGCGTCTGACACCGCCAAACGAGGCACTTCAAAGTGTGTTTGGTAGTGCAGCTGTCAACATGGGGGAGTGGAGCGAGCGTGGAGCAGCCTTTGAGCAGCGGATGGTCTTTACCCATCATCTTCACGGATGTTATCTTTGTGCTTGGCACTTGTTTCAAATTGCTATCTCACCGTTGCCTTTTAACCCCCCCTCCATTACAGCTACTAAAGTTATTTTCTTTGTATTGTTCCCTTTTTTTTTTTACTTTCTCCGCACGCTCCGTTATCTTGGGTGGGACAGCTCTCTGTCATTAAAGCTGCAGTGCTTGTTGCACCATACAGGGTGGCATAACTGTCAGCAGTTAAGTGTGATAGAGCCTCTGACGTGCCACATGCTCTTTATAGCACTACTTTTGATTGAGCCTTTATTGTTGTTTGCCTTCATTTCTTTTCTTCCATTAGATTCAATAATGTCGATCTGTATTGCCTCACCTTGACATGTAAACTTTTGTTTACATGCAGTTCAAGGAAGGCTTCTGAAGTCAGACGTGACCCTGATGTGTTTAAAGTGAATATGAAAATAATGACCCTGTTAGGCTGCAGTTTAAAGCATGCTTTTAAGACGACGAATGCCAGGCCGCTCTGAAATTCTCCAGAAATGCTCTTACTGCGATTGTGGCCCCGTTTGTCAACACTGAATTAATATTTATAAGGGCTGCCAGTTTTGAATGGACTAAACTACAAATATTGCTTTTTTATAATTGAAAGTATTAAATTAAATGCTGATTAATTTAATTAATCAGATTAATCACACATATATCAGATGTTTTTGGATTTGGATTTTTTTTTTTTTTGTAACTACAGAAAATTTACATTTTTAGCTTGAAATGAATTATTGTCCCAGTACATTAAAAACTGTAAAAGATGTTCCTCTGCAAATAAGTAACAATGTTTTTTTCAAGCACAGATGTCAGTAGAGAGCCTATAATCTTTTTATGTACCTTTAAATAAACATTATTTTTATTTAATACTAAATTAATATGTATGCTACCTGTTTCTTGAGCAGAAAACCAGTATATTAGAATGATTTCTGAAGGATCATGTGATACTGCAGTAATGATGCTGAAAATTCAGCTTTGCCATCACAGAAATAAATCACATTTTAAAATATATTAAAATAGAAAACAGTTATTTGAAATTGTAATAATATTTCACAGTATTACTGATCAAATAAATGCAGCCTTGACTTCTTTCAAAAACATAAAAAAATGATCAAAACTAAAAAAAGAAAGGAAAACTTGTATGATGGTGTACTTCTAACAGTATTTTATTATTAATTTGGTCAGTTTTCTATTAGTTTTTCATGCTTACATTTAATTATTTGTGTCTTGATGAAAAGATGCATGCAAACTACAAAGCAGACCAACTCAGTTTGTAGAAAAGGATTTTACATCTTCACTACTTCAAAACTACATCACTAACGTCCTTTGTGGATCACATCTGATGTGAGCTCAGCTTCTGCTGCAGTGTTTGAATGCGGCACAGACAAAGCCAGTCTCACACCTTCATGATGGATGGTTGTGAGATGGACACACTTCTCAGTGTAGGTGCTGACTGATGTTTCTGTTGAGTTGGCAGCACATGGACCACATTTCTAAGGGAGACTGAACATGACGTCAGTCAGTGTAAAGGCCAGATCTGAGGGAAAACCAGTGATCGGTCTCTTTCACTCAGAGGCGCTTGACTATTGCAGTCTTATTTGTCTGAAAGGGAATACTAGTATGGTGATAACCATACTCTGCTCCAAAACCTAGTAAACGGCCTCTTTACCTAGATAGGTAGCTGCTTTTTAAGACAACATTCTAACTGAAATGGACCAAAAGAGTTATTTGGAAAACACTATATAGATTGCAGTTGTGTTAGTAGTGTAATAGTGGGCTTTATTCTCGGTTGATTTAATACAAGCAATGTGACAAATATAATGCAACAAAAATACAAATATAATGTGTCTTTCAGTCATATGTTGTTGTATGTAGGATTCCAGTAAATGGTTAACTCGAGCCTTTAGTGTGACATCACATCTCTGTTCTCCATCTTTGCAACCTCTGTTGTATTTGACCGAGCTCTTCTCAGAAGCGTCTCATCCTCACGGCCATCCCCTGCTATCAATCCACCCAACCTTACCATGTGTGTGCTTGTGTGTGTTTTAACAGGTGCAGTACCGAGAGCTGAAAGTGGAGCCCACTCAAAGCCCAAACAAAAGAAAGAAAAATAATCCAGGATAGCTCCTCTTCTCACACGGAGGCTCTCCCAACGCCAAGAAGAAGGAGAGGACTGACCGGCAGCCAGCCTCTTTTTGTCTGTTTCCTCACTCTTTCTCTCTCTGTTCTAGCTGTGGTGCGGAGACTTAAAGACCACTGTCTGAGTAAAAACAGGACCATTGTTAATTACCATCCGTCCTTTTTGGGTTTATTTTTGTGGCAAGGGGGGGGCGCCAAAAGCTCTTGACCCCTTTTAGAGTCAAACAGTCTGGGTTATTTGTCAGCGCTTGCCACTAGCCAGACAGCTCTAAGAGCCAAGGTGTCCTTCCACGGCAGCAAAGGGAGCCGCTCTAACCACAAATAGCAGGATGAGCTGATAATATACCAACCTGTGGTTACACACCTCTCCTCTACAGAAGGGAAAACGACGGTGGTTAAGTTGCAGTTTCACCCTATAATTTGCACTGCACAGTAACTGCCATATCTAAAGCTATCTGCAGCTGTCAAGCAGCAGTTATCGGAGTCGACAGCTGAGCCCGTTACGGTCCAATTTATGACTGTAACTAAAGTGCTCGTGGAAATGACTCAAAAAACACCCAGTGCCAGTTTGCGATATCTTTACGTCATTTTGATGTTCTTATGTATGTTTTGTTTAACGGTATGAATGATGCATGCTGGGATTGTGTTTTGTAAACCTTCTTCAACCCCTAGTAGCCATGGCAGCAGCAGCGTAGTACTCATAGTGGGAATTAGTGTTTACATACTCTTGCATCATTCCCTATTCATCCTTTGCTCCCAAAGCACCACACAGTGCCACTCCAATAATAAAGATGTCAGTTTTGGTGACCAGAATTTTGATTGTGTGGTGAGCGATGCACATCTCATTTGAAAGCATCTTCCTGTGTCACGTTCCCATGTGCCGCAACTCTGCCGCCACATATACGTCCATCAGCTGCCCCGTCCGCCCTACATTGGGCGCCAGCTCGAACTTTGATCCAAGCACTGATTTACACAGAAAAAAAATGGTCGGAATCTTTTGAAAAATCCCGAACTTGAAGGGAGAATATCTGTGTGTTTTTATTGCTGTGGATTGACTACTTGACAAGAAGTCGATAGTGTGTGACAAGTTGCTTTAGGGCCTCGGGGGGTACCGGAGGGCAGAGGTTTACTGACGCCGGCGTGGAGAAAAAGGAGGACACGGGCTGTTTTTCCAGCGCTCCTCCTGTCATTCTGCTTTCTTTCCTCTCCCTCATCCATCCATTTGTGAGGGAGGTCACGAATGGGTCCGTGGGGTGCTCTTGAGGGACCTCTGCGTAGCGAGTGATGAAAGATCACAGCACAGGCTCCATCAGAAAGGACGCTAGCCCTGTCCCTCTGCCTCCCTGCTGACTTCTCATTTGCCATATTGCATCTATCATATGAAAAGACCATTGATTTTTCGGAGGGAATTCCATTACAAAGACAACACAAAACCCACTGAGCAGGACACGGACAGTACTTCAGTGATTTGCATTATAAAAATTAAAAAAAACACAGTTGATTTGAACAGCAGAAAGGATCGTTTTTAAGCCTGAATGTGTCTCTATGTACTGTACATATTGATTTAAGTGTTCAGTGGCTTTATTATGAATGGTTCTTGCATCCCAAAAGCTTTTTGGTTCGTAAAATTGCACATGCTATGTTTGCAAGCAAACCAAAGTGAATTTTTTTGGGGGAAATATATATATATATATATATATATATATATATATATATATATATATGAAGAGTTCAGATGCAAAAGCCTCTAAATGCCATCTGAAATTTGCATCTAAAATTAGGATTTTTATCAAGCTCCTATGCTTAGGTTGAGTCGTTTTACTTTAATGGCAATGTGCAGGTCCTTTGTCAGACTATTAAAGTGAAATAACAGAACATAAATATAGGAGCCTGATAAAAATCCTAATTTTAGATGAATATTTCAGATGGCATTTAGAGGCTTTTGCATCTGAACTCTTCATATATATATATATATATATATATATATATATATATATATATATATATATATATATATATATATATATAGAGACAACTGTGTAGAATGTCATTTTTTCGATTAAGTGGCAAAAGTGATGAAGGCACTTTCATTTATAGCATATTTTTTAAATTATTTAACACAAACCTTTGTTTTTTGTAAATATTCTTATTGTTAAAAAAAGGCAGAATATATGTGGTCAGAGAATATATGTGATCAGTTTATGAAATGGTAATGTGTCTGTGTGTCATTTTAAAACCTGTTGCCTGTGATGTCATACTGCTCCATGTGACTGGCTGAAACACAGTTGGCAGAATTGTGACAAAATGTAAACTAAAATATGAACTGTAAATAATTATAATAATTTATGTCATTACTTTTAAAGATGTTTTGTTTCCTTTTTATATAATTATTGCTTGCGCTAATTAATAAAAAAAAAACTCAAAGCATGTAAACAAGACTTCTGCAGTGCTATTGTATATATTCATATATATTTTTTATTATTTTTTTCTATGAAGCCTTTTTATTTCAGCTATTTTTATCTAAAACTAAAATGTTTTTTAGTGAATAATGACATTAGGCATGTGATTTGCTTCTGAATCTATATGAAGCACAAGGTCTCATCTTTAGATCTTAGCGGTGTGTCTTTTGTAGACAAACACACAGGTGTGTACAAGACGGTTCATCCTTCACACACCGACTCATTCATTTCTTACACCTTCACCAGAGCTGCTATTT
Organism: Carassius auratus; assembly: GCF_003368295.1. NCBI lineage: Eukaryota > Metazoa > Chordata > Actinopteri > Cypriniformes > Cyprinidae > Carassius > Carassius auratus. The sequence continues at coordinate 18,627,352 of NC_039247.1, read as the reverse complement.
TTCAAGATGTTCACCATGAGCCTACCGAACACCTCACAACGTGTTCTTCTTCAAACACTCTCAAGAGTGATGGAGGGACTGTGTGTTCCTCCACTGGGGCCAAAGGGGCTCCCCAGTGCTCTCAGCCTCTGTGGCCTCCCATCATTTGTTAGTCTGGCTGTTTCTCGCCTGTCTGATCCCTGCTGTTATTCAATACGACACCGTATCATCACTCGGCATGCTCCAGTACAAACGGCTGCTCTGCCAGACGCTAATAATCATGGCCACGCTGAAAGCAAAAACACTTGAGCTTGTTATTTATTAACCTCAGCATCCTCCATCGCTCTCGGGCTGTCTGGCTTAGAACAGCGTCTTGGGTTCTAATCCCAAACCTGGTCTCCGTGATCCCTCGTCACCTCTGGATTCTGCATTGAAGTTGAAAAGGGCATGATCAGGAAAAGGCTCATTCTTTATGGAGGTCTTGGATAGATTTCCTGCTTTTGTACTGGAATCAGTTGTTTGGAGGGGATTGATTATTAACCCCACATGGCACACATATGAGTTCCCTCCGTCATCCTGGATCAGAGGACCATGAAGCAATGTCTTATGGGCTGGGCTTCAACTAAAGTTAGGTTTGTTGATTTGGAACAAATGCATGGAGGAGTATTGCAGAGTCATCTATGTAATCGCCTGCAAATTGCATACCCTGTAAGTAAAAAAAAAATTCTCATGATCTTCTCAAATTAATTTCTATAATGAATTTTCTATGAGCTGGACCAGATAAGACTCAGAAAATCAGCCCAAGTGTCTAATATTTATGCGAAATCTATTATTATTTTTTTTCCAAAAGTGTCCTGCGCTGCATCGAGACAAGAATTTGTATTGCCAGTTCTGATTTGACATTTGCTTGTTCTCTATATATGTCATAGTTTTGAAGGTTAAATGCAGAAAATAGCTATAATAATAAGTGCCCAGTTGTATCCACACTTATGAATGGATGTGAATATTTGAACATTTTAAATGATCTTTCTTTTCTTTCTTTTTTTATTATTTTTTTTTCTTTTTACAATTCAAGAAAATTTAAGAATTAAACTCTTAAGAATAACAGTTTTTATACAACATTTTCCAGTTTATTGTAAAAATAGCATTCAGAAATTATATATAGTGTTTTAACAAATGTTTTGCACAGAATCCCCAGATTTAAATAATAACAACCAAAAAAACTAAGCATAAAAAGTGAACAGTTACTACAGTACGAGTGTGCTGTGCAGTCTGGGTGATAATAATTCTTATTTGTATCCATTCAGAACTCAATCACTGGCCAAGGAAACACATTTTACTAGTAGTTTAACAAAAGGTCTACAAATAGACATCTATTTCTTCTGGTTCCTCTGTAGAGACTCTTTTAGAACTTGTCAAAATCAGATTGTCCAGAGATGAGTGCCGCCCCCTCGGCCTGCAGATCATCAAGCAGCTGCATGAACAGCCTGGTTTGATCTCCATGACAGCGTCTCAGTGCGGGGCTCACTTGTGACACATACTGCTCCAAACTCAACACAGTCCTCAGATCCTCAGCCAGGGTCACCGCACGGGAATCTCCCCAGGTGGAGGTTAGCTCATCTGAACGGAGACGGATCAGCCTGCGGCATACAGCGGGACTGAGGTCCAGAGGTGTAAGTGGGGTTTGGTAGGTAGGTACGTGTTGCTCCTGGAGGTAGGTGAGGAACAGGCAGCTGAGCACGCATGAGCAGGTCTCTATGAAGGGCAGATCCTGAACCTCCAAGCAGGGAGCTGCCAGAGCTTTGTCCCCTTCTTCTGCACAGCGAAGGAGCTCCTCTCGTAAAGGCTCCAAAGAAACCAGGTCCAGAGGAGTTTGACCTTCACTGTCACGCAACCTAAGAAGAGGCGAGCCTGGAAAAGACCAAAACACAATACTTTACAGGCTTATAACAACACTGACCATTTGATATAATCAGATGTAGTTTGATTATTAGAGGTTTAAGTTGTTCAGTTGTTGGCTTTATTGTGAATGGTTTTGGCATCCCAAAAGCTTTTTGTTTTGTAAAAGTGTACAATTAGTGAGATGGTGATTGCACTAGTGAAAATAGCTTAAACCTGGTTAAGATGGCTCGCTGTTTTCCCGTCCGGGTCAAGCTGGTCAGGCTGGGGACCATCATATGAGCCTATAGCTAAACCGTGTTAAACCATTTAATACCAGAAAATACAAACATCTAAGGCTAATTCATCTGCAGAGTAGGGCTAGTTAGATTTTGGCAAAAATACAATGTTTAGGTGACTGACGTCATATCAATACAATTAGTAATGGGTAAAGTCAACAGCAAAGTCAAGTCAAGTCTCCTTTATTTATGTAGCTCTTTATACAATACTGATTGTGTCAAAGCAGCTTTACAGTGTCAAACAGGAAAATAGTTTGTCAATAATGCAAGCGGACAATAAAGAGTCATTTTCCGGCTAAAGTCAGCAAATTGAGTCATTGTTTTGCAATGTGAAAATGCAATCTGCTGAATGGTTTTAGTTTATTAAACACACCGTCAGTTATCCTGAGTAATTAAACCATTTTTTTTTTTTATCAAATAAAGCCGGACAAATAAACAACACTGCTCTGTGAGGAGGAGGAAGAGATTCCAGGCACTGTTAGTCTAATGTTGAGCCCCAGGCTAGCATCACTCTTAGGACATTCTGCTTTTTAGAAGACATTATTTTTGCACACATGCTCTTTTTAAGTGTACTTTGGTGAAGATGTCTCATGGTACCATGGTACTAAATGATTACTATATTCCTGTACCACAGTATCACCTCGGTACTCAAAGGGATACCATGATATATGGCAAAAAAATAAAAAAAGTGTATATGGTACTTTTCAGTGTTTTACTATTAAAATGGGCTCAACTATTCACTGGCACTACTGAAATTAATGATTATTTCAAATTCAGTTTCAGCTCTTCATCGATGTTTGATTTCCACGACAGAGTTCTAGATGCCCATATTTGAATTGGTTAAATGACTTTTTCTCTTATCTGTGCCCGCAGTTAAAGTGGCTTTAGTGTGGCTGAAGGTAAAGCCCATGAACACTTGTTCTTGGCTTATCAAAGGCCAGCCGTGTCAAGTGTGCTCTTTGTTTGCATTTAGATCTCCCCATTTCTACGGCGAACTGCTCTCGACGATACTTGACTCTTAAACCTCTGTGCTAATGTGGCAGGCGTTCTGCTAAAGCTCATACAACTCTGCACCTCTCTTAAAAGCTTCGCCGTGCTTTCCGCTCGCTGTTGATACTCAGATGAAATCCCACTATCAAAGGACAGGATCATTATGTGCACAAGTGCAAGAAAGAAAAGGGGAAAAAAAGATGCTGCTTTATATTACAGAATTACTACAGACGGCAAAAATATAATAAATCTTCTGTTTCTGATATCTACAGTATTGTTCAAAATAATAGCAGTACAATGTGACTAACCAGAATAATCAAGGTTTTCGTATATTTTTTTATTGCTACGTGGCAAACAAGTTACCAGTAGGTTCAGTAGATTCTCAGAAAACAAATGAGACCCAGCATTCATGATATGCACGCTCTTAAGGCTGTGCAATTGGGCAATTAGTTGAATTAGTTGAAAGGGGTGTGTTCAAAAAAATAGCAGTGTGGCATTCAATCACTGAGGTCATCAATTTTGTGAAGAAACAGGTGTGAATCAGGTGGCCCCTATTTAACGATGAAGCCAACACTTGTTGAACATGCATTTGAAAGCTGAGGAAAATGGGTCGTTCAAGACATTGTTCAGAAGAACAGCGTACTTTGATTAAAAAGTTGATTAGAGAGGGGAAAACCTATAAAGAGGTGCAAAAAATGATAGGCTGTTCAGCTAAAATGATCTCCAATGCCTTAAAATGGAGAGCAAAACCAGAGAGACGTGGAAGAAAACGGAAGACAACCATCAAAATGGATAGAAGAATAACCAGAATGGCAAAGGCTCAGCCAATGATCACCTCCAGGATGATCAAAGACAGTCTGGAGTTACCTGTAAGTACTGTGACAGTTAGAAGACGTCTGTGTGAAGCTAATCTATTTTCAAGAATCCCCCGCAAAGTCCCTCTGTTAAAAAAAAGGCATGTGCAGAAGAGGTTACAATTTGCCAAAGAACACATCAACTGGCCTAAAGAGAAATGGAGGAACATTTTGTGGACTGATGAGAGTAAAATTGTTCTTTTTGGGTCCAAGGGCCACAGGCAGTTTGTGAGACGACCCCCAAACTCTGAATTCAAGCCACAGTACACAGTGAAGACAGTGAAGCATGGAGGTGCAAGCATCATGATATGGGCATGTTTCTCCTACTATGGTGTTGGGCCTATTTATCGCATACCAGGGATCATGGATCAGTTTGCATATGTTAAAATACTTGAAGAGGTCATGTTGCCCTATGCTGAAGAGGACATGCCCTTGAAATGGTTGTTTCAACAAGACAATGACCCAAAACACACTAGTAAACGGGCAAAGTCTTGGTTCCAAACCAACAAAATTAATGTTATGGAGTGGCCAGCCCAATCTCCAGACCTTAATCCAATTGAGAACTTGTGGGGTGATATCAAAAATGCTGTTTCTGAAGCAAAACCAAGAAATGTGAATGAATTGTGGAATGTTGTTAAAGAATCATGGAGTGGAATAACAGCTGAGAGGTGCCACAAGTTGGTTGACTCCATGCCACACAGATGTCAAGCAGTTTTAAAAAACTGTGGTCATACAACTAAATATTAGTTTAGTGATTCACAGGATTGCTAAATCCCAGAAAAAAAAAAATGTTTGTACAAAATAGTTTTGAGTTTGTACAGTCAAAGGTAGACACTGCTATTTTTTTGAACACACCCCTTTCAACTAATTGCCCAATTGCACAGCCTTAAGAGCGTGCATATCATGAATGCTGGGTCTTGTTTGTTTTCTGACAATCTACTGAACCTACTGGTAACTTGTTTGCCACGTAGCAATAAAAAATATACTAAAAACCTTGATTATTCTGGTTAGTCACATTGTACTGCTATTATTTTGAACAATACTGTATTTCAGAAGTTCAAATTTTGATTACTGATCTCTGAAAATACACAAATTCTATAATATAATATAATATAATATAATATAATATAATATAATATAATATAACAATTAGCACCCAAGTCCTGGGTTCTGTGCTATACATGAACTGATAAAATACATATATAAATGTAAGTCGGTTTGGATAGAAGCGTGCAATGTTTATGTGACACTATCACTGTACACGCTACAATCACAGTATCTTTAATTCGATATGTAAACCTACTCATGTTGACAGACAACTCCTGCTATACTGTGGTAAAAAAGTGGGTTTTCAAAATCCAGATTCAAAACAAATGCTGAGGAAGACAGTAAGTCCATGAGACCGAATCGAGGAGAAGAACAAATTTCATCACACCCCATCCTCACCACGGATGAGACCTTGCCCAGAGCTCAAGCAAGAACTACACAAGTTTAAGGTCAATGTGCACCTCACAGAATCCTTGACTATTCAGTGTGTATGTTTCTGGCTTTAGGGAAAACAGTGTTGTTGTTTGACAGGAAGAAAACGCCGCTTTCCTTTCAATGTTTACTGTAAGACTTTGAAATACAGTGACAATTCAATAAAACTGCATATGTCTATTCTTTGTTACAGAAAGAGGCCTTGGATTGCCTCCAGCTTCCCCTTGTTTGATGCTCTACAACTTAGAAAAAAATTGGACAGAGCGAAGGCCATGTTTTATGCATGGTTAAATGGTGCCCGAGCTCTGAAAAGTTGTTGTTTTCTCCCCTCTCTTGTACAGGTGAAGGGGAACGCTTGTGTCCTTCACAACACACTAGACTTTCATACATCCTTTCCATTAGTTCCAAAATGGGCGCACACACACTAAGTCATGCTCAAGTGCAAGTTCATTTAGCACTGTACAAAAGGACCGTGACACTATACCATAATCTAATGATGACAATAAAAGATTGGTATTCAACATTTTTTTATTAAAACCACGTTAGAACATTTAGAGTGTTTAAGCAATAACTTTACCACAATTTTACTGTTTAAACCATGTTTTTCACTAACCCAGGAAACAAAAACAAAAAAACAACTTAAATAAGCCTCAATGATTGAAGCACACAATTCTCCTCCAGTTTGTTGAAGAATCTTCCTCACTGAGAATACGCCCGTCCGCCATCATCTGAATCAGGTAGCCTGCTTTTTTTTAACGCCGGTCCCGCTGCAGAGCTGTCTAATACCTGACAGGCCGAAACCTGGAATGTGACAAAGGCTGAGACGGGGTCCTGCTTTCCCGACCGCCCGCGTGAATTGGAGCTCGCCAGCTACTGCTGATGAATGCGAGCTATGGGCAGATCTCCCTCCCTCAAGACGGCACGATCAGCCACATCCCTTTCTTCACAATGGCCCATGAAACACACATCTGTCAGCGCTTAGCCACGCGGACACACTCGCAGCCACTGGAGTTTGAGAGACGACGGTGGTGCATTTGTCACGCCAAACGATTGAATTCAGTCTAGTTATTGGCGTGATGTGTCAGATACTTCGCGCGGCAGATAACTAAAACACACCTGGGGGGATTGAATGCCAGCGATGGTTAATTATGCCCCCCGTACAGGCGTCAACAATGCGGGGGGATTGGGCCCTTGCAGATATTTGCACCTCCACCACAGACGAGCTCCTGCTGCTAACATGCATGTAAACCACACATCAGTCAGAGCAAAGCAAGCCGCCCCTTAGCCTTTAGAGGGCAGACGAAGACTAGGAATAGAAAGCTGGAGGAGGGGAGGAAGGAACAGTGAAAATGATTCCATCCGGTCTGTATCAACACATATTTAATCTAGACAACATGAGACCTTAGTCTATAGGGCACACAATATACTTCTTTGTCATGCTGCGGTCCAGCATATGCATGACGACCCAACTCAAGTCTGTTTGTTTGTGTGTGTGTGTGTGTGTGAAATCACATTACACTGAGCTAACAGAGATTGACCAAGACAAAAGGCCAGGCAGGCAGAGATTAGGACAGATTACTGTGCATGGGGGGTACAACAGAAGCTTTTTGTAAACCTGATTCCCTGGCATCGCATTCGAGCCAAACAAGCCCCTCCTTGGGTTCATGTAACAAACACAACACAGACCCCTTGATGCCACCATGCCAGACTGATAAAGATACGTGCCATTCATCCCACCTAGATTATCAGAGCAGCACACTCTTGGTTATGGCATGCCGACTGAGCTCTATAAAGATTTGAGTCTGTTTCAACAGTGTAGTCTCAGCTTCACACGGCATGCCAGACCACAGTCTGAAGCATATTGCACATGAAAATGGCAAGAGGTGGATGAAATCATCAGTTCTGATCTCATTATCTTCTGGGAGTCAAAGTGCACCAGTCCGCTTGGAAAGAATTGTTGTTTTGACAAGTTAGTTTGTGCAATGAGAACTGATCCCTGGAATGCCCAAACTATGCCAGATTAGTATTATATTAATACAATTATTTAATAATACTTACATAACATTGAAATACTATATATATAGTCATGAACTGAATACCTTTATATTATTTCAGGGTCTATGCATTCTATACATTTCCACAACTACTTTTTTCAGAGTTTTGCAACTGCACATGGATAGGATACCAGTTTTGAACAAATAAGGTTGTTCTTTGCTTTTATTGTGGCATGCTATGACTGACTGCATTAAAATGCCTTTCCTGTCCAAATGGGGATTTTTTTGGCCAGAATAAGCAGAAAGTACATGCCAATAGCCAATAATAAACAGTCTGGCTATATGAGACTACATACAAACATTATTAGTGATACTAATACTGACATTAATTGCTCCAAACTTCATTAGAAACAAAGCAAAATTTCAACTACGTTCAACCTGATTATTATTTTTTTTTTTTTTTTGCAGCTTTATTATCAATGTGTGGCCATCTATTTTGTCTTGCAGCTGTGTCCAGTTCGTCTGGATGTGGACATTTTCCCAAAAGCTTGTGAGTTACACTGTGTCCTAGTAGTAGTATTAGCAGTTTTATTAAGTAATTTTATTATCCAAAATCAAAAACCAAGGTATTTGATGTTTAATGTGTGGCTATAGGCAGCAAGGTTTTAAACCGATGAAATTTCGCTATTGGCAGGGCTTATCCAGCACAATGCAGCAAAAATCAAAACCAATGTGACCTGCTGCTTGTCGTGGTGGTGGCTGTTGTCCTTACAGTGCAAGTATTCTGATAAATATTTAACAGAGAGTATCTGTGCCATTCATAAAGAAAAAAGGAATGCCACAACTTTGGTGGCTCTCATACAACACCAAATTCAGAGTCAAACATTCAGTATTGATCCTAACAGTGGCACAGCTGAAAGCCTGGTGAGCTTAGTGTGAGGATGTAACTTGGATAATTATGCATTTTAATAGGAGAAAAAATTATGCAGAGGAAGCTCAAAGGCACTCGCAATCAGAGGGAGAGAGAGACTGAAGGAAAAGAAAAATGAAGAGAATACTGAGAAGAGAAGCTGATTAATGTATTTGGTGTGACTAGCACAAACAAACAAACAGAGCATGAGGAGTTGTGTAATGACTAAATAGAGCTTTGCCAGAGCTTTAATCTAACGTGGGTTCAATGCAAAATGTGAGGGGGAAATACTCCTATTAATGTACACAACAAGGAAGAAAAGGAGAACAACTGCATTTGAACTCAGATTTATTAACAAAGACACTGAGCCATCATTTGTCATTACAGTGCTGGATTGACAGTCTTTAAAGGGGGGGGGGGTGAAATGCTATTTCATGCATACTGAGTTTTTTACACTGTTAAAGAGTTGGATTCCCATGCTAAACATGGACAAAGTTTCAAAAATTAAGTTGTACGTTTGAAGGAGTATTTCTGTTCCAAAAATGCTCCTTCCGGTTTGTCACAAGTTTCGGAAAGTTTTTTTCGAGTATGGCTCTGTGTGACGTTAGATGGAGCGGAATTTCCTTATATGGGTCCTGAGGGCACGTCTGCCGGAAGAGCGTGCGCTCCCTTATAGCAGAGCACTGACAGCACAACAGACTTCACTGATCAGAGCGAGAGCGTCGCGAAATGTCACAAAAGACGTGTGTTTTTGGTTGCCAGGGCAAGACAACCCTGCACAGATTACCAAAAGAGAAACAGCATTAAGGGACCAGTGGATGGAGTTTATTTTTACAGAGCATCAACGGAGTTGTGCAAGTGTTTGTGTTTGTTCCCTGCATTTCGAAGATGCTTTGACGGCGTTTGATGCCGGGTTTGCACATCGTTTATTTCTTAAGGATAATGCAGTCCCAACGAAAAAGGGTCACGATCGTGTGTTGGAATTGCATGCGGTGAGTAAAACTGCTTCAAATATCTCTGTGTTATTAACTTAGCTATCGGAGCGTAAGCACATCAATTAAACAACATGCGATGTTGTCATCAAACTGCACGAGTAAAACTGCTTCAAATATCTCTGTGTTGTTAACTTAGCTATCGGCGCGTAAGCACATCAATTAAACAACATGCGATGTTGTCATCAAACTGCACTTTCCACATGTAACGTTACAGCTTAAAAAAAAAAAAGACGACAAAGTGTAACTTAGTCATTTTCCAAAACCGCTAAGCAAATATATACAGTTTCAGTACATACCACATAGAGACATTGTTGCTGATGCTGCTCTTGTTAAATTTCAGCCTCTGGATCTGATTCTGGATCATAAATATACGCTGAATCTGACTGTTAGCCATGGTTTGTTTTGGTTGGTTTTGTACTCACGATGTCACAGCTTCCAGACGCGCTCAACGCAAAAGCCTACTCGCGCTCGTGATTCTTTAGCTCCGCCCACACGTCACGCCTCCAGCCACTCGTGTTTTTCCGGGAAAAATCGGTACAGACTATCTTTCTCTTATGAATATAATAAAACTAAAGACTTTTTGGAGTTATGAAGGATGCAGTACTACTCTATAGGTGCTCAAGATTAACAGGGTATTGAGTGAAAACAAGCATTTCACCCCACCTTTAAGTGTTTTATACTCTAATATCACAACAAAAGAAATCATGGCTCTTTTGTTACTCTGAAGCCCCTTTCACACTGCATGTCGGACCCGGCATATTGCCAGAACATTGCCGGGTCACCTTCTGTGTGAAAGCAAACACGTCCCGGGATTGATTCCGGCATTGAACCCTGGTCGGGACCTAGTAACATTGCCGGGTTCAATCCCGGGACGAGCGCTGCGTGAACAAAAGCCAGATCTAATGCCATGTCGAAGTGATGACACGCATTATCACGCAACTCTTTAACTGGCTGTTTTTAAGGAAGATCAATGTTCGCGACAAAAAAATATGTGCAAACTGTAATGAAGCAGAGATCAGTTTGTTACTCACTTTCCGCGCTGACGCCGAGAGCGTTTGCTTGCTTCAGTGAAAGTATAACGTGCCTAACGTTTTCGACTTGTACATTACATGTCACGCCCTGATGTCACGTGTCGTTACGGGATCTTTACAGGTTGTGTGTGAAAGCACACAACCTGTTTTTTTTTGAGCATGGTCCTTCTTGACATCATAAAGTTCAGAATTACTTGTATGGCCACTTCTCCTGGAAGAGTGTGTGCACACAGCAAACAGAATGAGAACAAGAGCAGCCAATCGACGTGCTTCATTCGGGTAACAGAAGTCATTGGCAGCGCTGAAGAGGACTTGCTCAAGAAGAATGTCTCCAAAGAAGTGTTTTTGGATGTGAGGGAAAGGTAGCCTTGTTCAGCTTCCCAAAGAACCCAGTGTTACGTGAACAGTGGATGGAGTTTGCTTTTCCAAGACAGCAACTGAGTTTCGCAATTGTGTTCGTTTGTTCCCGTCATTTCAGTGATTAATGTTTTATAAACAAGGCTCAGTTCAATGCTAGATTTGCACACAGTTTGATATTGAAAGATGGAGTAGTCCCAGCGATAAAAGATCCCGGTCATTGGCTGGAACTCCAGACGGAAAGTAGGGATGTCCAGATCCGATCACATGATCGGAAATCGGGCCCGATCGCGTGGTTTCAGACTCGATCGGAATATATATATATATATATATATATATATATATAAATATATATATATATATATATATATATATATATATATATATATATATATATATATATATATATATATATATATTAGGGATGGGCGTTTTCCACAAAAATCACATTTGAATATTTGAGCTCACAAAAATGAATATTTGTTTATTTAAATTAAGTTTAATGAGACAGACTTTATTTATTTAAGGAACAGCTGATCATAGCTGTATATGGATTGCCATTTTGAAATAAATGTAGTAGCAGAGCTACTGAAAGCGATTTTTTGAGCTGCAAATCCATTTATCCTATATATATATATATATTAGGGGTGTAACGGTTCACAAAATTCACGGTTCGGTTCGATACGATACACTGATGTCACGGTTCGGTTCGGTTCGGTTCGATACGTTTTAGATACAGCAAAATGTAAAAACATCTCAACTTTTCAGAATGCCGCAAGCGCACCGCGGGTCATGTGACAAGAACCAACCAATCAGCTTCATCCTTTCCCGTAACAACGTTGAGAGCTCAGCCAAGATGAAGGATCAGCTGATCATAGTTGTATATGGATTGCAATTTTGAAATAAATTTAGTAGCAGAGCTACTGCAAGCGATTTTTAGAGCTGCAAATCCATTTATCCTTCGCTGAAATTTCCGCGTCTCATGGAGAGAGCACGTCATTGTTGCTTAGCAAAGACAGACGCCTCATGAGCGCTTCTGCCCGAGCGCTTTGGAAAGGAGGAGAAAGACGTGCTTAGCGTTTTCCATGCGTTTTTAGGCACGATATGTGAACGGCCCCTAAGGCGCTCGCTCACTCAGCACGCGCTGAAGGCTCGTTGCAAAATGTCGAATGCATTTAACAGACCAGAAATATAAGATCCTAAAATAACCAACAGGTCTGGTGTTTGGGTTGGATTCCCTGTAAGCTATAGTGTCTAAATGCTGCAGGGATAGTTTGCTGCGTGCATGTTTCTCCTTTTTTTTCGTCTTTTCCCAGATAGTACTGACGCATATATCCCAGATATTCCCGCTGGTGTTTTTTTTTTTTTTTTTGTATTCCCGCTGGTGTACCCTGTCATGTTGCAGATGCGACATACCGTTGTTTTTTTATCCACCACTCTCTTGCCATCACCATTATAGCTTAAAGGGAATCCAAAGTGCACCCAAACACCAGACCTGTTGGTTATTGGAGGATCTTCTCATTTCTAGTCTGTTAAACGCATTGGCTATTTTGCAACGAGCCTTCAGCGCGTACTGAGTGAGCGAGCGCCTGCTGAGTAGCCTAACATAAACATATAAGATGGTGTTTTTTTCTTCTTCGGGAGTGTCAGGGGCGTTGCCTGTTACGTTGTTTGGGTTATTGGGCTACCTTGTTGAACGCATATCATTATATTTCTCTCTCTCTTTCTTTTTTTTTTTTTTTTTTCAAATATAATTAAATACTCCAACGAACCGTTCGGTATACATAATGCGTACCGCGTACCGAACCGAAAGCGTCGTACCGAACTGTTCAATACGAATACGCGTATCGTTACACCCCTAATATATATATATATATATATATATATATATATATATATATATATATATATATATATATATATATATATATTCTCATTATTTTTTAACACATCTTTAGTTATGTGCAGTTGCACAGAGTTAGACCCTTTTGACTCCAAACAGAAACAGCAACGCGTGCAGCCTCACATCACTTTGCTTTCGAGAGCTGGTGTGAATAAAGAGAGATTCAAACTCAAAGAGACAGGATAGTCTGCGCATGACCTGATATTTCATTCGGACGAACATCACAGAGCGCTAAACTCTCATGCAGTGTGTGTTTCATTCATACTAGAAGCTGGAGCACGCTCTCGCGCTGATAGTGATATCAGGAAACCCCTAATATGGACAAAAGCGTCCAGCTATTGCTGTGGTTTTCACAGGAAAACAGAAACTTATGCAAATACGAAGACATTAATATACGATCACGACAATAAATTGTTTTTTTTTAAGACATCTCCAGCAGGTGATAAATAAAGTATATGAACAATGCAGTGCTAATTTGACATTTATTACAGTATAGAAACTATTCTGCTTTATTATGTGATAAACAGTGTTTGTAGTATATAAACAAATCATTATTATTTGTTATTGTCCAGCATTTATAGATTTCTAACCCAATTAAAAACTAGAAAATAAGAGAAAAATTATAGTTGCCTATACTACCAGTCAGAAGTTTTTGAACAGTAAGCTTGTTAATGTTTTTTTTTTTTAAAGAAGTCTCTTCTGTTCACCAAGCCTGCATTTATTTGATCTAAAGTACAGCAAAACAGTAAAATGTTTGAAATATTTTCACTAGCCTATTTAAAATAGCTGTTTTATATTTTAATATATTTCAAAATGTAATTTATTGAACATCCTGGATCTGTTTTTTTGCTCTTCTTTATTCTTTTTTTTTTTTTTTAAGTATTATAGAAGTATCAGATCAGGACTCTGTATCGGCAGATCCTGAAAATCAAATAACTCCTCCAAAATCAAAAAACCTGATCGGGACATCCCAAACAGAAAGTAAAATTGCATCAAATTTCTGTGTTTTGTTAGCAATCGGCTCATCAGTGCTCCACCCATGTCACACCTTCAGAAGCTCGGCTGTGTTCGGAGAGAAGCCTAAAGCTGTATATTTCCTTTCTAAATATGATGAAACTAAAGACTCTTCAGAGATACTGCTATATAGGTTTGAACAATATATAGACTGAACAATATATATAAAAAAAAAGTTTGATTCAAAATAAGAAACATTTTGGATGTCATTAAAGGGGCACAAACCAAATACGTGCTAAATTTTCCAAGTGTTCTCATATCAATAACTTTCATTGTCGCAATGCACAAAAGGTTACATAAATGACATCAGACCTGCATCAGGATCTCCTCAAAGGCTACACTGAACATTTACAGGAAACCTCAAATAGGTTTCTAAGCGACAGTTCTTTTTTGTACATTGTAAATAGGACTGAGCTATATCTGTTAGATGCTGACCCTCGTAGAAGAGAGACCGAGTCATGCCAGCAAGCCCTAATCCATTCCAGTCCTGAAAACAGAGCTGTATTCACAGCAACCATCAAGCCATTAAGATGCGAAGGCCATGGCAGTAACTCGACTTTTATGGTCATCGTCCACTCTGCTCTTCTTTGGATAAAAGCCGTTGGGTGCTGGAAGCCACACGCAATACCAATCAGGAAATGGCTGAGGGAAATTACACTCCACCATGCATACAACGTGTGTGTGTGTGTTGGTGTGTGTGTGTGTGTGTGTTGGGGGAGGTTTGAGTCGGCGGCCTTGGGCTAAGCAAGCTTATGACACCCGTCCCTGCCCTTGGCCATGGCACGGTAAGCCTGCCAGTGCCCACGGGCAGGAGGAGGAGGATCTTGTCTTTTACTCCTTCACCCCATCCACTAACATTCATTATTATTTCATACTGAGAAATTGAGAAATCCGTGTTTTGCACAGAGTTGTATGACTTTGGAAGCCGAGAGCAACAATGAAAGCGAGGTGAACGTTTGCTCCTTTCATGTACACACACCTGTCCTTTCTATTCCATAATTACGCCAACATGTCGTGAAGAAAGCACATTTACTTGAACGCCAAATTTTGGTTGGAATCTTTTCCTTTATTTCTGTATGTCTTATAAAATAGTTTTCTATATTTAATAAGAATAATGACTGACTTTGTGAACCTGACTCATAAGAACAAACTAACTAAGTTCTAGGCATCTAATGTAAACAGGTACTAAAATCCAACAAAGAAATGTATCTAATAACATTAAAATTAATTTAATTGCTATAAGAGTTCCCTTGGTTGTTAAAGGTATTGCTCTCCCCAAAATGAGAACATTTACTCACCCTCAAGTTGTTCCAAATCTGTATGAGCCTTTTTTTTCTGCTTCACAAAATAAGATATTTTGAAATGAGTTGGCAAACAATAAGTGTCTGGCTCAGTTTTTGACTACCACTTTTCCATACTTTGGAAGTCAGTGGGGACCAGCAACTGTTTGGTTACCTACAAAAATATCTTCTCATACAGGTTTGGAACAACATATGAGTACATGGCATAATTTTAATTTTGGGTTAACTATACCCTTTAAATAATATTTCCCATGACTTTTCAAGTCATTTTCCAGCATTTCATGGACAATGACAAGCCCATAAAAAATTAATCGCTAAGAAAAATCTACAATCAATTTCCACTTTTTAAAATCTGTATTTACTTTTTACTGGTGTAGGAAAGATGACAAAAAAAAAATTATATATACATTTATATATTGTATTTTTTTTTTTTATAATTTGTCACATAGGAGGACCATCAGAAATTAAATAAGGAATGCAAAAAGATAAAAAAACCTAAGATTTAAATTAAATATGCATTTATATTTTAAGCCCAAATCTTGATTTCTATATAAAAAAATAAAGCCTATAGACATATACACATTCTATCAAATCCACAGGATTGTCTGTGAATAAGATGCCAAAGGGCAGGTATCAGTCCTCAGGTTGAGTATGTGTGTGTGTGTATTAAGAGGGATTTGCCTTTTAACTGTCTGTTTCCCAGACACATCACAGTTTTAATTTCATGAAAAAAAGCTTCTTTCCTGACCTCTTTTCATGCACTGGTATAGGACCAATCTCAGTCAGCAAGAAGAGAAATAAAAAAAATAATTAAACAAAACACATTCTCACCGGGACCAAACAATCCCAATCTAATTTACTTTTTGAGGCCAGAATATCTAGATGAGTTAATAGGGAAGCAGAATCAAATTAACTCTAATTAGTGAAAACGGAGAAGCGAGCGACTGAGTGGGAGTGACAGTAAGGTGTGTGGGAAAGCAGGAGCCCGTCTCATTTAGTCTCTCCTCTAGTCCCTCCCCATCGTCAAGCCATCCCGCGCTTACTGCATTGACACAAGTCACGCTCGCTTCAAAGCTCGCAAACATTGATAGCATGTGGCACGCAAACAGCCAGGCACGCCAAAACATTTCTGTCCTGACAGATTTCCCCTGTGAAAAACCAGCATGTGAATTTCACAAGAGCCGCTGACCTGACTTGTCGAATCTCTTCAGGAGGATGCTAACAGCGCCGATGGGTTATTCCTGTAGATGGATGGTTTTTATAGAGGAAAGAATGTAAAAAACCTTGAACCCTGAATGGCAGAAGATGACACTGTGTGTGTGTGTGGTAGAGCTTGGATGTTAAGCCACAGGAGAGGCCTGGATTTAACAGATTTCTACAAAGCACCTGTTTGTTTACACGTATAAATGTAATATGACTTTCTGCTGTTTGTTTATATATTATACTGTCATCACGCATGGAAACAGAAAGCGTTTTCTCCTTATTTATTCGCGTAAGAGAGACACTTCCATATGACTCGATAACTTCAGCATCATTCACAAAGGAATCAGAATCTGAACATGTTTTGAAGCAATAGAGTATAATATGGTATTCAGTACGAGTCAGGCTCTCATAGAAGGGCCGTTTGATTGTGACTGGATAAGAGACTCGTGAGAGACTGAACCAGGAGGAACAAGTGAACTCATCACTTTTTTGAAATTCAACAGCTTCTTTAAGGTTTTACGTTCTGTGTACATGCGCTCTCATGTTTTGGCCCTCTTATGTGAAGATCTGTATTCAGTATGAATCTTCATGCACTGAGTGTGTGTGTGTATATACATGTTTGTATGCATTGCTTTGTGAAGGTCTGATCTCAGATGTGTATATGTGTAATTCAGGGACTCACCACCACTCTGGAGCAGCATCTTGGCGATGTGGGTGTGTTGGTTCAGCAGGGCGTCGTGAAGTGGACTGACTCCCTGGACTTGACTGCCCAGCTGTAGGTTCGGGCAGTGCTTGAGCAGGGCCTGCACACACTCCGTGCTGCCATGGTTACAGGCTTCATGAAGGGGAGTCCAGCCAGCGTGATCTACAAACAGTGACGCACAATAAACTGTGAGGATTTTGGTGTCTACATACATTGACAAGGTGAACCTTAGCTGCTTGAGAAATGTGGAATTTAAAAAAAGAAATAAAGAAAGTAAAGCAAAAAGCAAATAAATTTGTGTAATTTCCACTTGCATAATAGGTACTTTTAGCTCTTGACAAATAATTGTATAAACAATTCAGTGTCACAGAATGTCATAACAAAATGCCTTATCATAAGTTACTTTTTCTCTTCATAGTGTTTTTCTGACATTAAAAACCAGCTATATTCACTATTACATTGTTACATTAATGGTAAGTAAATTATTAAATAAGGGAATTGTTATGTCCAGTATATTATTAAATATTAAATGTTTCTGTTGAATTAGAGTCAGAATAATAAAAAAATAAACAAAACATCAACTATTTGTATTTATTTTATTTTTTTATCAAAGAGGCCTCAATCGTAAACATTACTGTACATCAAACCATAATTGCGCAAACAAACTGACTGTAAAATCCAATTACATGCTAGTAGTTTTCAAACAAACCCTATCTTAATACTCCTAATGCAGTCTTTTTGTGTAAGAAAAATTAAAAAATAAATAGCACATTTAAAAATATATATATTTTTACAAAGAGGCCTCAATCGCAAACATCTCTATAGACCATAACATAACGAACAAACATACAGATTCTAAAATGCAAATGTTTGCTAGTAATTTTCAAACAAATCTCATTTTAAGATTCTCACTGTAGTCTTTCTGAGTGAAAGGAAACTACAGTACAAACATAATGTAACACTGTATAAAAAATAAATAAATATATAAAAAAATATTAAAAAACCTTCGCAAAGAGGCCTCAATCATAAACATTTCTGTATGTCAACATAACATAATATCAAAGAAATCCCTTTTTGAGTAAAAGGAACCTAACAACAAAACGCAACATCGCATAAAACAACAAAGGCGGAATTTTCATCAAGCTATATAGCTAAAATAACCATGATTATATTAAGATTTCAAAACAAGATTGCAAAGCGAAAGGCATGTGCAAAATATGCATGATGCCACGATATTAAACCAAGCCTAAAACATTGTCTGAACCCACCAGACACGCTTTCATTTGATCTAAAAGGTTAGACGCATCACGCACACTTTCCTTTGTATATATAAACTGTTCAGTACACAAAAAAGTAAAAGAGAAGAAATGGGTCGATTCTATTGAGGGCAGGGGAGGAATATAGAAACCTACCTTTAATGTTGACGTCTGTTCCAGGCACGCTGAGGATACAAAGCAACATCTCCACCTGGTTCTTCTTGCAGGCACGATGAAGGAGTGTCTCGCCTACACATGGTTGGAGAAGAGAGAAAGGGGGAGAGAGAGAGAGAGAAAGGGCAAGTGAAAGAGAGAAGTGGGTAAAATCCAAAATCAGGGTGCGTCCTGCCAGCTGCCCTCCCAGTCCTGTAACCGCTCATTTAACGTTTCCAGTGCTCGACATAAAAACGAATAACCGGGCACCCATTGAAATGACTTAGAAAAGGTAAAAAATAAACAGATAAAAGGAAGAAAAAAGCTAGAATTTTTAGGGGGGAGAGGAACAGGAAGCAGAGAGAGAGAGCAAAGAAAGGCACTCATCTGCTCTCTTTGTCGCTATTCCCCTTTTTTCCAGACAGTGGGAATTCTTTACTTACACTAGCACCCCAAGTTGAAGGCGATTGTGAGAGAAGGCTTCCTGGCAGTCCGGTATTGTTCAGCCGGGGAAAGTTATGGTACAGAGCCCATACACAAAGCCTCTGAAGGGATTTCTCAAACAGCCAGAGTTCAAAAGCTCCACTGGGCAGCACCAATGGAAACACGTGATTCTCACTTCTGCAAACTACAACAGCCAGACACAAAAGCCTCCAAGGACTTTTATTTACATTTTCCCTCTGCCTGTTCCCTTTGTAAGGCAGCCTTCATCCCTCGCTCTCCCGAAACGATATCAAATCAGGAATATATTAGAGGGTGGGCTCCTTCTTTCTTTCTTTCATGTGTGGATGAACTTCACAAGAAAGTAAAAGGCCAAACTTGAGTGCCTCTGTGGCTGCCATTATAATGCCGCTGTGCAAAGCTGCTAATAAATGCTTTGCTGGGTCTCACCAGGGTGCCTATTTCTCTGCAGCCTTGGCCGGCTAGATAAAACCCGGCACGCTAAAAGAGCCAAAGTGGAGAGAGGCAGCATGGATGAGGAGGGGGAAATAAAGCAGAAAGTCTTCTTTCTTCGTGTGGCAGGGAAAAGCTGCATTCTCTTTCACATCAATACGTTGAGTTTTAAAGAAGCCCCTTTAAGCCAGATCAAACAGAGAAAATTAGGTGTCAAAGAAAACGTAAATGACCAGATAAGGCTGATCTGTCTAAGACTTTGTGTACGCAGAGTGACGTCTGTCACGGTATAAAGAAAAAAGATGTTAAAGTTGTGGAATCATGGTTTAGACACAGGAGACTTTTTACACCTCTTTTGGAATCATGGACTCCAAGAACAAAACAAAAATAATGGCGAATTAATTTTTTTTTCTCTTCAAGAATCCTGTTCTTTTAACCAGCGACAACACCGTATTCACAGAGTAAAATAGAATTTTGGAAAACATCAAAGGTTTTAAAGAGATGGATATTAGTATCAGGTAGGGGTGGGCGATATCTCGATATTTAAAATATATCGAGATATTTTTTAAACACGATATGGATTTTGACATATCGTATATATCGATATATTGTTTATATTCTGATTCCGCCACTTTGCTTGTTTGCCTTCCCTGTGCTGTGCTCGCCCCCGCTCGCTCGCCCCCCGCCTCCTTGCTTTTGTCCCCTCTTACCTTGCGTGTAGAGAACTAGTCAAAAAAAAAACAAAGACAACTGGCTCCATTATATGGAGATACTTCAGTTTTAAGGCGTAGGGCGAACGGCAGGCAGATGTCTACTGTAGGGCCTAATGAAACGCGGACGGAATCGCGGAATCCAGTCATAAAAATGGAATTTACAGTTTAACGCGGAATGTCACGGAATTGGTCAAATTTTAAATGAATTAATCAAAAGTCGGTCATGCACTTACATCAAATCGCGAAATGGACTAATATCTGCAAATATTAACCCGGAAAAGTCTATTTAAATATGAATCCTGCATGTTCTGCGTGTCTGTGTCAACGAATGGAGCAGAAGCGCGTCTTCATTCATTAAACACGGAAGCTCGCATAACGCTCGCGCTGATTTCATTGTCTTTCCTCTCTCTAAATAAAGACGTGAACACATGAGGAACATATCCAGAACTGCACTAGAGAGTCACTTCATAAGCATCTGACCGTTTGATTTGAGTAAGACTAGCTCATATCACATCATAGACTGTGGTATCACATACACAGAACTGTAAAGGTAAACCCGTCAAAATAAAAGTATTTGACAGAAATCTATTACTATTGTACAGCAGAATGTAGATAGCCCACTACTACTACTATTAAAATGAAACGAACATAATTTTATAAGGAATAATCACACAACATTTCTCCCATGTTTTATTTTTAATAGTAAATCCCCTTTGTTTACCAAAAAATAAAGTTTGCTTAATTTTAAATAATTAAAAGATAAATTAAATGAATGTTTTATGCCTTCATGTGATAATCAGAAAAATGTAAATACACAGAATTTCTGAAGGGAAAAAAAACATTTCACATAAGGCTATTTTAAGAATTGTTTTTAACTAATTAAGTTGTTTTTATGCATTTAAATAATTGCACATGCTAAAACACAGAATTAGGTAACAATAAAACATATGGTGAAGAAAAAAATAAAATGTTTCATAGGCCCCTTAACATGTAATATTTGCCATATTTGTTTTTGCAGTAGTTTTTTGGGGGTTATTTTTCCTGTAAAGATATCGAGATATATATCGTATATCGAGATATAGCAAAATATATCGAGATATATTTTTTGCTCCATATCGCCCAGCCCTAGTATCAGGTATAAACAGGTTCTGACAACATCTGAATGGAACGTTCCAGACTACATACATGTCAAAGTACATGAAAGCAAGATCACAAAACCTCGCAACCCAAAATCAACGAAAATAATTAGCTGGTTATTATGAAGAAATGAAACGGAATGCAATAAAAGTATGACTTAATGAGTGCCTCAGCACCATGACAAGTTCTGGCTCGCACTGGCCCTTTTTTCACACCCTAATAGGCCCTAAAACCCAGTGATTGAACATTTCTTAACTCCCCATGTGTACACGGTCTCAGAAATGCCAGGCCCAATCTTCCCTCTGTTAAATCACTTTAATGGCTCCAATTTGGACACAACGCTTCCATTAAAGGGGTAATTGCATACTCAGCATTTACAAACTCAAAGAGGATAAATCCATCCTGCCCTTTTCTATAAATTGTGACGTGTGTGTAGTGTTTGCTGTTATTGTTTTATTTATTTATTTTTTTCTTGTAGAGAGTACTTTCTTGCGTGTTTTGGGACATCTGTCATGACAGCTCTGGAGCAGGTTTGCTAATGGTTTAAATAACGGGCCATTTGTCACAAAAAAAAACCTGCATCTGAACACTGTGGTGACAGGACACATTTTCAATTTGACCAGGTTTAAGCAACATCCTGTAGTTCTAAGTGTTAAAAGAGGTTTAGTTTATGGGATTGTGGACAAAAACTGAAAGAGGCCAATAATAACTGGGTTTAGGTTTATACTCCACTAGCAAATGCTTTTTTTTCCTGATGAAGCTCTGTAACGTGACAAATATGTTCAAACAAAGTGAACACACGTTGACTTCTTTGATAGTGGTTGGTTTGAGATCCATCTTTTCCATTCAAGTGAGGGGCTCGTACATAGCAATCATAAAAGGTGGTAACTGATGCGTAGTGAAGCTTAGCATTATTAGCTACTGTAATGTCAAAACATCCTAAATATTCTGCAAAGGGCACAACTGAATATACATACAGTATAATAATGAAGGACGAAATCATCTTGATATTCTAATCTGAGCTTTAACGCAAATGATTACCAATATACTCATAGCATCTTTAGCTGAAGCCATAAGCCACAATGAAGGGTATTGAGCAGACAGACAGCTCAGGGTGAAGTTAACAAGGCACCATGGACCGGCACACCTTGTGAAAAACACTGCAGAATCTACCTACAGAAATCTACAGCTGAGAGCCTGCGGATGCTTCATCAAAAATTGATGGGCTACACATCAGTATAGGGAGCACGTAGTGCAAAAACAACACAAGGCAGGGAGCAGCAGCCTCGAGTCTCCTGAAAGCAGGGCTGTCTCTCGCTCTCCTTGCCCTCCCCCGCTCCCTGCTCTGGCGTTGGGGTCTTTCTGATCAGGTGGAAGGGGAAAGATGAGCGTTGACACCTTGCTGGGTTCACACGGAGTGCCAACCTCCTAATTACAGAAACTTCCAGGCTTGGTTACCTCTGAATTTCTCTCTCTCGCCCCCTCTTCCCCTCTCCTTCCCAACAGCAGAATCTTAATTGCAGTGTTTAATATTCTTAAACAGGGGATCTAACAAGCATTATGTTTGTGTGTGTGGCCTGATTTTTATGTATATTCCACCTCTTCCATAGCACAGGATGGAGGGAGTGTAAAAAGCATGTGGAATGTAAATGCTGTTGCCTGGGGTTATGAAGGGAGGCTCTGTCGAGAGCTTTTGACCTAGCGGGAATTTAAAAAGTAACACAAGGTCCCAAGATAATACTAATCCAGTGCGAATAGGGCTAATTACATACAATGATAAAAGAATAACGGAAAAAACAACAGATATATAAAATGACACACATAATGACATAAAATTATAGAAAAAGCGACATAATGATTCATAATTTTTCGAGTGATAATGAATAATTGCAGCATGTATGCAGACGCTGACGCGGAGCAGCTCTTACCTGCAGCATTGACTCTGTGGTAACCTCTCGGGACAGTCTCTCTCCCTGAACCCAAGCTGCCTGCTGAGTCTTTCACAGCTCTGAAAAGAACACGCAGTAACATTTAACAGACAGATTGAGACATCAAGCCATGTGTTTGTGAAGCGACAATAGTTCACAGAGCTTGTGGTTGAACAGATAGGATCTGTCATGAATGCTAACATCAGCACATCATGAAACTGCTCATAAATACAGCTAAATTAACAATTTATTCATGGCCAAAGGACTGGAATGCTGGAAAAAGCCTGCAATATTTAAAACTTCCAAGACTAATCAGAGCAATGAGATGCCAACACAAAGTTCACTAAATACATCCCACTGTACACCCCCACTCGTGTCTACAAACATCATTATATCACTGTCACAACACTTTCACACTACTGCAGGATGGAGTTGAGGGACTGGCATCTAAGTGCATTGCCTGTAGCAACTATCAGCCAGCCTGCATGCTAGCTGTACTTACTGAATCATCTTATGTGAGAAGACAGCTATCCAACCCTCTCGCCCCCACCAAACCCCCATGGAGCTCTTCCAGGGTGAAGTCCCTGGCCAGTGTTTAAGAAACTGTCACTTAATGGCACCGTAAGAGCTACAGTGATGCAGGCAGGATTGCATTTGATGTTCTGGTTGGGAGAAGTGTGTTGTCTGTCTGCTCAAGTATCTATGTATATATGTATCTATCTATCTTTCTATCCGTCTGTCTGTCTATTTTAGTATTAGAGATTGTTCAGGGTGGATTTCTATGAAACTCTATGATAGGTAATAACATCTTTTAATTAATAGATTAAAATGATTATACTTTATAATGCAAAAATGTCTCCAATAATCCCCTCAATGCTGGCCTGCGGGCAAAATCCTTTAATCTAGCTGATGCAATATTTTAGAGCACAGCAAAACCAGAAAAATTCATATTCACTACATCAAATTTCCATGCATTTTCTAGACCTGGAAATCAGATATTAAATATTCTGTGATATATTCAGGGTTTCCTGACTGTGGACCCCTTAATAATACTAATTAACTTTGTGCAGGTGCTTACAACATTAAAAACGTACATTTAAATAAACAAAACTTCTTCGTTCGTACTTAAGGCTGAGCAGCTATTTAAAAGTGTTGCTGCTTGTTTTCCCCCCAAAATTGGTCTTTAACAAGTTTTATCTGCGAATGTACAAAGGTCTAAAATGTACACAAGTATGAGAGCTGGACGAACCTTAAAAATACAGTTTCTAAAGTTAAAGCTAGATTTATGATAATTCATCGGTTTCTACTTATGATTTATTTAAAAATGTTACTAAAACTAGTACCTACATAGAAAACAATGCCCAGGAGTGTTGCCATAATTGGACTGACTTTCCCAAAGTGCAGATAAGGAAATCAATTGCTCAAAAAAATATTTGAATATATACAGCAAACAGCTAGAGAAAAGTATTAGAGTCAGGCCGTGAGAGGCCTTAAAGGACAGCGCTGTCAGAGGAATAAAGACTACTGCTTCCACACGAAGAGTGGCTTGTTCCCTAGTAATTGGATTGTTCAGAACCAAGGCACAGTCTAACACACCAGAACAGTACAAACATCCACATTCTCACAGAGACATGGCCATCTAGTTTCCTATTAGTGCGGAGTAAACATCACTGTGTGCAGTGCTCAAGTCTGTGGATGTGTGTGTATCTGAGTGAGGACACACTTTTCTTCCTGTGACCACTGCTGCCCTAAAATATTCACTGCTCATACACTGTCAAACATCACATCAGGACAAAAAGATGCTGACAATCATGGCTTAATCAATCTTGAGTAGAAATCTGAAAGAAAGCATCAGAAAGAAAGGGCTGAATGTTGTAAACAAATGAGTAATCTAATGTTTTCCACAAATGCAAGTGTCCTCCAGCGAGTGTGTTTATGAATTTAAAGCTGTATTGTTTTATAAAATTATCAAAAATAAGCTTAATTTTTTTTTTTTTAATAATAATTCAGAACTAGTTATTCTCTTGGAAAAAAATGTAAATTGCTTTACTGTAGAAAAGAAAGTTCTTATTGTTGATGTATGTATTAATATCATTGATGGAATACAATTAGCTTTCATTTTTATATTTTCATTTGTAATTTGGTTATGTGCTTGTCATTTTTATTAGTTTATATATATATATATATATATATATATATATATATATATATATATATATATATATATATATATATATATATATATATATATAATTTTAGTTTTAGTAATTTACATTTAGAATTTTCATTTCATATTTCATTTTATTTTATTTTATTTCAGTTTTATTTCAATTTTAAAAAAGCAATTATAAAGTTTTCCGCTTGCAGCAACACTGTTCTCAGGATGCATTTAAATGCAATTGTGGTTTGTGTAGAAAACACAAAGAAAAGAAGAGAAAAAAGGCAGATGTGCAGCAGCTGATTGAGCTGGTACGAGAGACACAGAGCCCCAATTACCCTCACGTCACCATAAGTTACAGGGCTGGTGGTCTGCTGCCATCACAGGTTGCCCCAACAGAGAAGGACAGCACCCTGTCTCTCTCCATTAGTCATCTTAAATGACCCATAATGGTGGAAAATTGTCCAATTAAAGGCACCTACTGCACTTTCTGCCTCTGTCATACATGTATGGATGCAGACATAAAGAGGATCTTATAGTGTTGTAAGTGGAGAGTAGTTATCTCAAAATGTGCTCTGATTGCACAAGGATGTAGAAAATGACACCTATTAATTCTTGTGATTTTACAGAGAAACATCTTCAAAAGTAAACACCTGTTCTGGGTCTATTCATCGAAAATATACAAATATTCTAAAAAAGTGAATGTGTTCTTGCTTTTCTCCTGTGATCTGCAGTGTCAGTATTGAGGACAACAGCATGAGCAGATAGATGTAGCGGAGCTGAAACTCACTCGGAGCCTGGCACATGGGCGGCACTACTGGTAGAGGGTTGATTTATCTCGAATCTGTCAGTCGGTCCCTTCAGGGTTCGGACTGGTCCTCGATCACACAAGTTCCCTAGAGCTTTGAGGTAGGTTGACACCTGGCAGGAGACAAGAAAAATACATCTTAAAAAACAAAAAGTGTCATCTGTCACTGAATGTTCTATTCACTGTATTGTGTTGTATGACAAATGCAGACTTCTGGGAAGGCAAAATGTGCTGCAAATTAAAGTGGAGTTGCAATATATCTTGATGTTTACACCAGTTTTTACACCAGTTAAAACTCACAATTTTGAGCAGGCAGAGTGGTTCAGAGCTGAGGATCAGGCCCCTGCTGCAGCAGATGTTTCTATAGATGGCGTCGACAGTGAACATCCGGAGCCGTGCAGAGCGAAGGGCTGGAATCAGTTCCTTCAGCACGTCACCGTGAAGGTCTAAGGGAGGAGACAGGAAGGTACTTACAGCCATTAAGCTATGTACATTCCCGCTAAAATACAAATAAACATATATGAATTGAACAAGACAAAACTGCAACTCATACTTCTTGTATTCAAAGGAAAAGTTCACTCATTAATTAAAATGTGCCAAAAATATCTTCACCCTCAGGCCATTTAAGATTTCTAGGAGTTAAAATGCCTTAAGTTAGGATTTATTTCTAGCAAACACACAGCGTTTCACTTCATGAACTTCATTAACTGATGGAATGGAGTATTTCTTGTGTATTATTGTGAAGTTTTATCAGTTGTTTAAATTCATTCTGACGGCACCCATTCACTGCAGAGGATACATTGGTGAGCAAGTGATGCTAAATTTTTCTACAATTTGTCAGATGAACAAACAAACTCATCTACATTTGGATGACCAGAGGGGTGTGTAAATATTAAGCACATTTTAATTTTTGGGTCAACTATTACTGTTCATAAGTACATAAAGTGATTCTTCCCCAGTTTCCCACTGCACTACAAGATACCTTGGCACAGTATGGCCATATGTTCAGCCAGGTCTTTAAAGCCTTTTTCCACCAGACTGCTGTTGAGCGGACTGTGTTCCTGAGCCCAGAACTCCACCACTACACACAGAGTCTCCTGCAGAGTGACCGACATTCCCAGCTTCCACTCCTGCACACAAACACACAGTAAACTCAGCCTGCACAGCCATGTCTCAACAAAATCGTATATTTAATGTGGAAATCTGTTGGCATAATATTGTAGGCATACAGGTGCTATGACAAATTTTAGTTTAAGCTGGGAAATTATCTTTGCATGAGCTTAGATCGCAACATTTAACCAACAAACGTATACATGTCGAAAACCGAAGATTCCATCATTTTTTTAGCATGAAGGGAAAGGACTTGAATGACACCTGAGTGGAGTTGAAAGCCCAGAGTACAGTCTTGATCAGCAACTTGCTGAGCTGCTGAACCGCCCTGGAGGTCAGAGTCGACTTCTCCCACATGTTCCAGAAGGTACTGTACAGAACAGATGCCCGACTTCTTCCAGGTGACCTCCTGCACAGAGGAAGACAGAGTTGACATAGATATGGATATTAATATGTAGATACAGCTGCTACAGATACAACGACAGATGTTGAAACAGGCAACATTTAAGGTTTAGGGTTAACATAATATAGTTTATGCAGTTTAAAAAAAAATTAATATGTAATCCTGTCTATTATGGAGGATACATAGACATGTGGTGGCAATAAAGAATAGTTGCTAATGTACAATCTATGTATTAATATCTATGGTTAACGCAGTTACTTAACCATTGTCTTTCTAGCAAAACAGACTGAATGTGAATACTGCAAAGTCTTTATCTTCAAAACAAGGTGAACTGTAAGACATCAACAAATCTCCAAGCAGCTGCATGTTGTTTTTTATTTCGACATTCTTTATGGCACGTTTTGCCTGTGTTTATTTTGTGGACGGGTGGAGGAACACAGCAGTTTCTTTTCTTTGGGCTCGTGCAGAATCAAAAAGTTGTTGTTTATTGAAGCGGAGATGAACAGAGCTCGGGTGCTCACCCTGCGCTAGCAGCATGAAGCTCCAGCTGGAAGAGTCTCAGGAAGAACTCCTGCAGGTTACAATGGAGACGAAACAACTCGGTGGATGCTGGGCTGGGCAGTGAGTGACAGGTGGGTTTGCTCGCTAGACACACGCTTGAATAAATCAGACATAATTGCATTACTGAAAGAAACTCTATTTGCGTATGAGCTGTTCTGACAGGTATACTGACAGTTTCATACCGAAATGATGTCTCAAGAAGTGACCAGAGGCCGCCCTTACACTCAGGACACTGGAGGATCTGAAGAAAGTACTTAGTGTGTCCAGGAGAACCCCAGGTAGGATTGTTGCGCAGGATACTGTGGAGAACTGTGATAAACGTGCTGAGGTACAATGGCTTTGCATCCCCCTAGAAGTCAGAGCGCAAGAGCAAAGGCTGGGTCATCAGGTCAAAGCAGAACAAGCTTATGTAATAAAATACCTCCATCTATTCTAAAGAGTTCAGATATCTAGAGATGAAGGTGGCTGAGGGCCTGTATAATTCTGATGTACCCACAATTATAATTTAATGACAGCAAATAATAATACAAACAATTCTTAAAATATAGGAATTATTATAATTATTATGATTAATCCATTTATTTATTTTTTAGACACATCCCTAATTCACAACTTAGAGTTCAAATGTTTGGGGATCATTAAATTGTTTACATTTTTTGGAAATAAGTCTCTTATGCTCACCAAGGCTGCATTTTTTTTTTTTTTTTTTGTAAAAATGTATATATTTAATAATGAATACATTTTAAAATACAATTTATTCCTGTGATGGCAAAGCTGAATTTTTAGCAGCCATTATTCCAGTCTTTGACACTTTTCAAAATTCCTTCTAATATGCTGATCTGGAGCTCAAGCAACATTTCTTTTTTTTTTCAATGTTGAAAAAACAAATAAACAATAGAGCTGCTTAACATTTGTGTGAAAACCATAACACATATTTTCAAGATTTTTGATTAATAGAAAGTTTAAAATAACAGCATTTATTTAAAATAAAAATCTTCTGTAAAATTATAAATGTATTTACTTACACTTTTTATGAATTGAATGTTTCCTTAATATATATATATATATATATATATATATATATATATATATATATATATATATATATATATATATATATATATATATATATATATATATATTAGGGGTGTAACGGTTCACAAAATTCACGGTTCGGTTCGATACGATACACTGATGTCACGGTTCGGTTCGGTTCGATACGTTTTAGATACAGCAAAATGTAAAAACATCTCAACTTTTCAGAATGCCGCAAGCGCACCGCGGGTCATGTGACAAGAACTAACCAATCAGCTTCATCCTTTCCCGTAACAACGTTGAGAGCTCAGCCAAGATGAAGGATCAGCTGATCATAGTTGTATATGGATTGCAATTTTGAAATAAATTTAGTAGCAGCTGAAAGATTATTTGTTTTTAATTAACTTTGGTTGGATGTATTTGGAATCAACTGTAGGCAACTGTACTTTGTTCACAATAGTGTGAAACAACTGGCCCATATAATCAACCTCTTAGGTCAACATCAAGTCATTGAATGGGCTCTCCATGGGAGAGATCCTTTCAAGTCACCAAAAGGTTACACTATCATTGTCTCTCCATGGGGTGTTATTGTATTGTTTATAGCACATTTGTTAACAGGTATAAAGGTCTGTTCTCACAGACAGTACTTTGGGTTAAGATTGTATGAAGGATGACATGATAACATCACTGCTGAAGAACTGCTACACTGCTACCTTCAATAAATTCTTCTCCCCACAAGAACTTTGATCAAGCTTACTTATTTTATGTATTAGAGAAATCTAGTACATTGGCGAGCCACCCAAACTACTGCTCAGCCAAATACAGCAAAATCTAACAATTTGGCGGAGCCAGCCAGGAGAGACTGACAAGAAGAGAACTCACCAATTGCAACAAGAAGTGAACAAAAGAGTTTTGGAAATTCTACAGTTTTTGTGTTGAAGATCAACAGATCGCATCTGTGGACATAAGTTATTTGAATCAACTTGATCCTTTCTCAAAGATTCTAATTTGGTGAGTGAAACTATCAGCTCTCTAAAAGAACTTAAAAGAACACTTTTTCATAAGTAAGCAGATCATTTGATGTGTGTAGTGTAACCATAATAACCAGTGTAGCACTGTTTAAGAAATGTTTGGCTTAGGCCTTTCTCTTGAGTCTGTAGGAACCTTTTAAATGATTTAGTTAATTCTCCTGAGACTGTAGGAGCTATAGAAAAAGTGTTTATAGCTTGGTCCAGTCCTCTTGAGTCTATAAGAATCATTCAAGAAAGAGGTTTAGTCCGTTCTCGTGAGACTGTAGGAGCCATAGATGTGTAGTTATAGGCTTGGTCCTTTCTTTTTATGTCTGTAGGAATTGTTTAAGAAACAATTTAGTCCGTTCATAAAGAGATTGTAGAAGCAGAGGCTTGGTCCGTTCTCTTTTTGTCTGTAGGAATTGTGTGAAAGAAACAATTTAGACCAGTAATCAAGAGACTGTAGAAGCAAGGGCTTGGTACTTTCTGCTTGTATCTGTAGGAATTGTTTAAGAAACAGTTTAGTCCAGTAATCAAGAGATTGTAGAAGCAGAGGCTTAGTCTGTTCTCTTTTTGTTTGTAGGAATTGTGTAAAAAAACAATTTAGTCCATTTCTCCAGAGACTGTAGGAGTCATAGATAGAATTGGGACTGATGTTGCTGCAAGAATTGGGAATTCTTGACTGGGTGCTAATTCAGTAGCCACTAATGTAGATTTAAATTAATGTTCAAACCGAATTAGAAAATGATGGCATAAAACCATGAAACTATAAGTTTGTTTGCCTTCCATAAAAATACAGAAAAAAAAAAAATATATAATGTAAATTGTCTAAGGGACAAATTTGAAAAAGGCATTCAGCCTTCTGAGCTAGAACTCAATTCAGACATTAAACAAGGAAAATTAGCCTGAATGTAAATGTTTCGTTTTAAATGGAAGATTGAAAACTAAGCTGAGCTTTTAAACTAATGATTTGTCTGTGTAACTGAAAATGGTCAGTCTAACAGACTGCTGTGAATTTAAATCTGAATAAGTACCTTTAACAGTTCTAACACCTTTTGTTCTGTTTTCACACCTCTGAGGGCACTTTTCCTGTATTCGCCATGGCTGAGTCTGCACAAAACAAAGGCAATAGTCATGCATTGAGGCCAACAACAGAAAGACATGGAACAGAACCTCCAAATGTTACCATTGATCAGATGTTGGAGAATCTGAATGCATATCTGGACAAAAGGCTGGGACTGAGGAAGTGCCATGATGACATCTGCCAGAAGTACAGCATCAAGTACTCAGAGAGTGGACTATGGGCTTTGCCGGACATTAAAAGGGCTTATGGAAAGATGCAGCGCTTAAGGACATACACCAACAGAGATGGCTTGTCTGTAATTTTGCTCAAACAAATTCGACAGCATCTACAGAGATCTGAAACTGACAAATTACAACATGAGAAAAAAGCAGAGAAAGCAAAGGTTCGAGCACTGGCTGAACAATTACAGACTGTAAAGAAGGACAAAGAAAGACTGTTACATCAGAATGACAAGTTGTTAACTTTGCTCTCCAAACGACTGGAATCAAAAGCTTCAAGCAGCTCTGATAACAGTGATGCAGATATCAACACACATACTGAAATTACAAAGGACAAACTGAAGGTTAGACTTGCTCCTGTAATTATTAAGAACAGAAGAACTGAAACTGAAAATGAAGAGGAGTATGAGGAAGATGGTGAACGACGAACTCGCACAGTAAAAAAGGTAATAAAGAAATATGTTCCATACAGAACATACCAGCCAGCTACTCCAGAGCAAGTTGACAAATGGTCAAAAGAATTGCCAGATGTGTACAAGCAACCACGGAAAGTATGGCAATTTCTTCAACGCTTGCAGAAAATCTACAATTTACATCCACTGGACAGTGTGATGATTGTTAATGTGAACTTAAGAGACAATGACCAACAACGACTTACAGAAAGTGTTGAAAGAAGGATTGGTGAATCTCAAGAAAACATTGAAGCTGGATGGGAAGCGGTTCAAACCTTCTTATTTGAACTGAAACCTGCAGAGGTTAATTGGGCTAAAATTACCTCTTGTGTGCAGAAGACAGGAGAAAGTGTTGCAGAATTTGAAGAACGCTTCAGACAAACTTGGATGGAACATGCTGGTTTGAACAACAACATTGAAGAACTCTGTGAAGACACTAGCATCCCTTTTAAAACCATATTTGTGAATGGACTGAAACCTGAGGTTTCTAAAACTCTTAAAATCAGGTATGATGACTGGGACAGCACTGGAACAACATTTATGCAGATTGTAGAATGGTCAGCAAAGATTGAAAGAACACAGGAAGTCGATCTCAGAGTTTTACAATCCAAAACCTTGTCATACAACAACAGGACAATGGGATACGAAAAAAGTGAATATCAGAGACACTCAAGAGAGAAAACTCAGGAAAGATTTAGACATTGCAACGAGGAAGGACACTGGATTCGTGATTGTAAGCTGAGTTTGAGACAAAGTGATGACGACCACCTGTTGAAGAGGTTTCAGCAGTTGACAGCCAAACAAAAACAGACTCTGCTTAATGCTGTGGAGCCACAGGGAAACTGAAGAACCTCTCTCTGCAGCACCAGCTAGTGACATCTTATCCAAAAGCTGATGGACTCCATGAAACCTCAACAACTGAAGCCACAGAGGATGTCCTAGTAGACAGTGCTGCTAAACAAGCCGTAAAGGAGAGAGGTAAACATGCAGCGGCATTAAGACAACTTCAGCAAAACTCACAAACTGTTCTACATAGTAAACAGATTCAAATTGAATTGGCCAGGAAACAATCATCATTGTTAATGGAAGATGTAAAAAAACATGATGACAACCGATGCCTTAAGGAAAACCACAAGGAAAATGGACTATGCCCTTTTGAACATGTCACAGGCCGGCCCATGTCCACTGAAAATCTAACATCTGACAGCCTTGTCCAAACTGATGAAAGACTCAGTCTGGCAGTACACAATGCCAAGAATCAAGTTTTGGCACCTCCAAAAGGGAGCCATGGTTTAGTGCCCAACAAATGGGTAAAGATTAAAAAAACTGATGTGTCGCAACAAGAATACAGATGGGAAAGACCAATTGAGGATCTTTTAGTAACTGACACAGCAGTTAAGGCACAGGGAAACAATGAGTGGATTGATGTGAATTTGCCTAGAGATGAGGGATAGATGGCAGTAGTGTTTTTCAGAGTCCAAATATGGTGGGACTAGAGTTTTTAGGCTCTAGCTTGTCGCCTGAGGACGAAGACATGAACATTTCACCACTGATAAACACTGTAGTGTCCTGCCAACATTAAATAGGGACAGTTATATTGGTAATTAGGCATATTTTGTTTAAACTATTTCTTTGGAAAGATTTGTTTCCCTTTTCTCTGGAGTGATTGTAGGTGTCCCAGCGTTTCAGAGGATGAGCAAAGATATCCAACGCTTGGACCAAACTGCACTGGCCACCTAGATAAACATGCCTTAACATCCACAGAACACAACAACATTCGTCACTTCCACAAGATCGCAACATTAAAATAAAAAAAAGAACTTAGGCATTAAAGATAATGCAAACCTCACCATGAACTCTTATTCTGTCATCTTAAGTAAGGGAGCCTGTATGCAGCATTCTGTATTCATGATTACTGAAAAGTATTGCAAGAAGGAACCTGTATACAGCATGTGTACATGACTACTAAAATTATAACTGTTTTGTATGTTCTTTCTATTATGTGTGATCAAAAATGATCAAAGGGGGGATTGAAAGATTATTTGTTTTTAATTAACTTTGGTTGGATGTATTTGGAATCAACTGTAGGCAACTGTACTTTGTTCACAATAGTGTGAAACAACTGGCCCATATAATCAACCTCTTAGGTCAACATCAAGTCATTGAATGGGCTCTCCATGGGAGAGATCCTTTCAAGTCACCAAAAGGTTACACTATCATTGTCTCTCCATGGGGTGTTATTGTATTGTTTATAGCACATTTGTTAACAGGTATAAAGGTCTGTTCTCACAGACAGTACTTTGGGTTAAGATTGTATGAAGGATGACATGATAACATCACTGCTGAAGAACTGCTACACTGCTACCTTCAATAAATTCTTCTCCCCACAAGAACTTTGATCAAGCTTACTTATTTTATGTATTAGAGAAATCTAGTACATTGGCGAGCCACCCAAACTACTGCTCAGCCAAATACAGCAAAATCTAACACAGCGCTACTGCAAGCGATTTTTAGAGCTGCAAATCCATTTATCCTTCGCTGAAATTTCCGCGTCTCATGGAGAGAGCACGTCATTGTTGCTTAGCAAAGACAGACGCCTCATGAGCGCTTCTGCCCAAGCGCTTTGGAAAGGAGGAGAAAGACGCGCTTAGCGTTTTCCATGCGTTTTTAGGCACGATATGTGAACGGCCCCTAAGGCGCTCGCTCACTCAGCACGCGCTGAAGGCTCGTTGCAAAATGTCGATACCTTTAACAGACCAGAAATATAAGATCCTAAAATAACCAACAGGTCTGGTGTTTGGGTTGGATTCCCTGTAAGCTATAGTTTCTAAATGCTGCAGGGATAGTTTGCTGCGTGCATGTTTCTCCTTTTTTTCGTCTTTTCCCAGATAGTACTGACGCATATATCCCAGATATTCCCGCTGGTGTTTTTTTTTTTTTTTTTTTTATTCCCGCTGGTGTACCCTGTCATGTTGCAGATGCGACATACCGTTGTTTTTTTATCCACCACTCTCTTGCCATCACCATTATAGCTTAAAGGGAATCCAAAGTGCACCCAAACACCAGACCTGTTGGTTATTGGAGGATCTTCTCATTTCTAGTCTGTTAAACGCATTGGCTATTTTGCAACGAGCCTTCAGCGCGTACTGAGTGAGCGAGCGCCTGCTGAGTAGCCTAACATAAACATATAAGATGGTGTTTTTTTCGTCTTCGGGAGTGTCAGGGGCGTTGCCTGTTACGTTGTTTGGGTTATTGGGCTACCTTGTTGAACGCATATCATTATATTTCTCTCTCTCTCTTTTTTTTTTTTTTTCAAATATAATTAATTACTCCAACGAACCGTTCGGTATACATAATGCGTACCGCGTACCGAACCGAAAGCGTCGTACCGAACGGTTCAATACGAATACGCGTATCGTTACACCCCAAATATATATATATATTTAAAAAATCTTTTTTTTTTTTTTTTTTTTTTTTTTTTTTTTTACATATGTGACCCTGGAACACAAAACCAGTCTTAAGTGTCAATTTTTCGAAATTGAGATTTATACATCTGAAAGCTGAATAAATAAGCTTTCCATTGATGTATGGTTTATTAGGATCAGACAATATTTGGTTGAGATACAACTATTTGAAAATCTGGAATCTGAGGGTGCAAAAAAAATCTAAATACCTTTAAATTTGTCCAAATGAATTCTTAGCAATGCATATTACTAATCAAAAATTAAGCTTTTATATATTTACAGCAGGAAATTTACAAAATATCTTCATAGAACATGATCTTTACTCAATATCCTAATGATATTTGGCATAAAAGAAAAATCTATAATTTTGACCCATACAATGTTTTTTTTTTTTTTTTTTAGCTATTGCTAAAAATATACCCCAGCGACTTAAGACTTGTTTTGTCATTTTTTATACTGATTTTCTTTTAGCTTGCTTTTAGGCTATATGCTCTTTTTACTCAAGAGAACAACCATAGAAATTCTTAAACAAAAACAAAAAAAAAAACAAACAGAACAACACTAAAACAACAGAAATCACTCCTTACAATATCCTTAATAAAAAAGAAGCTACCACATTTTGCTTTTTAAGAAAGAGAATAACAGCTGAATGCTTTATAAGTGCCTCTGGGATTTAGACTAGCTCTTTTTATACATACATGCAGAGCGTGGTGCATCAGCTGTTGGAGCAGCAGGGCTGGGGGCATCACTCCAGGCTGCAGGGAACCCAGAATCTCCTCCAGAGCTTGAGGGAAGAAGGTACACTCCACCAAGCTCTGCACATTGCTGAAATCAACTGCTGGAATCTGAGTTCAACAGAAACAGAGATAGAAAGACATACAGGAAATAAGATGACTGATGATAATATGATCTCAGGGTCAGTGTCAAATGAGTGCATTTGGACATTTCCGCTTGAGAAACCAGTGGAGGCATACTGCAATGTTTCTTTAATGGGAATGCCAATCATGAGCGTACCAATCAAACGGATTTGCCTAAATCAGGTGGCCTTGCTCTGATGAGCCCTCCATTTATTACTCCTCTATGTGACACACAGGAAATGGAATGACCCCATCCGCTTGATGAGTCAAACATTCATTCTTTGCACTTTAACAGCTTGTGTTTGGCAGATAGGTGTGCTGAAAAGTTTTTCACAGCTTTCAATACCTGAACTGGCAGGTTGGGGGTGTAGTAGCTGTGGAACTCTGGGACTGTCAAAAGCATTTTCTGTCGTTGCTGAAACGAGATGTCATGTAAGGTCATACTTTACAGAAATTACATTGATAACCGTGACAACTTTCTCATTTGTGCCCAAAATCCATCTGTGAAAGCCATAATTATGTTTCAAAATGATATATAAAAGTACCAGAATAAAAAGTGGATGGGGAGAATAAAAATATATTAGACCTCCATTGTTATGATGTATTCTTTGAGCATGTTCTCCAGTTCTTTCTGTGAAAGGTCATCAGTAACATCCATGGAGCTGTCGATGACTGCAGCAGCCTCGATATCCATTTCACAGCTCTCTTCTTCATTGAACGACTCCAAATTACAGGACCAGTTTAACTCGGAGCAAACATGCTGCAAGAGACAGAACAAAGAAATCACCAATACCAGATTCTGAGGGGGAAAGCTGTCCAAATCAAATAAGCATTTTTTTGTTTGCAAATGCACTATAAAAAGTTTGGCACTGGTAAGATTTTTTAAAGAAACCTCTCTGTTCTCCAAAGCTGCATTTATTTATAAAAAAATACAGTAACAATACGGCAATATTCTGAAATATTATTAAAATGAAAACAATTAATTAGTTTTCTATTTTAATATATTTTAAAGTGTAATTTATTCCTGAATGAATATTAGATTACATAATATTCTAATTAGTCCAATTTAGAAAGATTTATGAGAGTAAAAGGAATATTTTAATAAAAAATATCATACTTATATTTTTTTCCATGTTGTTCCACCTGTATACTTTTTTATTCAGTGGAACATAAGGAGATATTTTGCATTTATCCATCCAATCTTTGTGCATTTATGAACAACTATTATGAGCCCTTTTTGCCTTGTTTGGTTATATGAAGAAAAAAAAGAAAAAGAAAAATTCTGTGTTCAATAAAAGAGGTCAAAACAGTACAACAGGTCTGAATGACATGATGGTGATTTAACAATGACAGATTTGTCACTTTTAAGAATTACTCACTTAAAAGCATGCCATACAAAACGTAAGATACTTTACCCCAAAAAGACGTTTGGCTACATAGCTGACACTATAGTGAGGGATTCTGCACTTCTCGCCTTTATCTTTGGATGTATTTTTGGTTAACACGTGAGTGACAGCACATGAAGTCGGCCAGTCTGTGAAGACAACAGCTCTGCCTGCTTTTAATATCCTGCAAATAAAATGTGGGTTGTAAAAATTCCCATTAGCAATTTCACCATGAGCCTCCAGTTAAACATCAACAACATTTCTGAAGGTACAGTATGCTCAACAAAGATGTCACTGTGTACATCCTGACCTGACAAACACACTTCTGCTCGCTGGATCATCAATGTCAATGAGAGCCACCCAGCCCTACAGGCAGAGATGGGAAATGACAAACATGCTTCATTTCTATTAGCAGTTTTCTACGTGAGTTAACAATATAGTGATGTTCACCTGAAAAGCTCCAGACACAATGCCGTTAGACACCCTTTCTCTCCATGTTTTCAGTGGATTGGGTGTCTCAGGGGTCTGAGCTGTTAGGTTTAACTCGTATGAAGCCTCTGGGAGCCACACTTTTTGATTCACACTGTCCAGAATAAACCCTGGAGTGACTATCCACTTCCCTGAAACACAAGGAAACTAAACAGAGTCACCAATTCAGTTTGATATTTTATTATACGCTTACATGCTATTATACTCATATATGCTTTTGTATTATTTATTAGATTATGATAGTCAAATCTCAATATTACAGACCTCCAGCACAGGCCGCGAGAAACTTTTCACTTGCTAAAGCGTTTTGGACGATAAGGTGAGTTGTTGACTCATTATAAACCTGAAACATAGAAACATGTGTCAAACATTCTGAACTTTAACTGAATGGAAAAAGAAGAAAAAGAAGAAAATCTCTCTTATCTGACAAATAAAGTCACCTTACTAATCTGGTCTTCATCCTTACCATGATATAATTTAGGAAAAGGTCAAGAACTTGGAGGTTGAGTTTATTCTCATGAGGGGTTCAATTAGTAGAGAGAGCAATCTGTGACTATATTAAGATGGTATTGAGGGCAAGGACAAAATTACACGGTCCGAAATACACAGTAGCATAGGAAAGCAATTAGAGCAATTTTTCAGGGCTAATCACCAACACTTTATCATTTTCTGCACACAGAGTAAGAAATGCTTGATGTCATGGAAGAGAAAGTGGGCTTGTGTGAAATTTACAAAGGCTGTAATATACAGAAGTGCACTTTTGAGTGGTGAAGTGCATCTTAAAATATATCAAACTAAGTCAATTCTGCAGATGCTAGATCTTTTATTGAAGGTAACATTTCTGAGCAACTTTTCCATTTACTTTTAGGTATATTGGTATATATGGGTATATCAACTTGTATAATGTTATTTAAATATTTAAAACATTACATACTTGTAAAATATTTCATGTATATGTATGTATATATATATATATATATATATATATATATATATATATATATATATATATATATATATATATATATATATATATGTTCTTGTTTGTATTATTACCTTTTTTAAATATAATATTTTTGGCTTGACATTTTGTATCTCATGCAATCATAGCCAAACACTAAGTCTGACTAAACTCTCCACATACTTCGGAAATAACGTTACTGTACAACAAGTTGTTTGCTACAATAGGTAATATACGCTTACCATGGTAAAGGGTAAAAAATTACCTGTCTTTAGTGCAAATACTTACAGATCCCCCAATATATACGCCCCCCAGCTTTCTGATGCCCTGGAGTAACTGTCTTTTCTGGGAATGATTCTTGATGCCAGACATTTGAAAGATGTATTTATTGTCCACCATCCTATTGAAAAATAGATTATTTGAAAAATAACATCCATCTTAAAATGAGTGCTTAGCATTACAGCTATTGGCTCTTTACAAACAAAAGTAAAGTTGAAATGTCATATAGATTGTAATTTTAACAGCTGCTTTACAAAAACAAGATGTATATAGTTTCTGTGTCTTACCTGAAACTGAAAACAGTGAACTCACTCTCATATGATGAATTGTAGTCTAATCTCGTTCTTCCGACAACGGCGCGCCAAATATCATCACTGAACATTCGTCTATGGACATTTTATCGAGGGACAGTATCAGTACAGTATACATAACACACACAAAACATTATTAATATGACGCTAACTGTAAGGTTAGATCGAATAGATATTTTCGACCTTTCGTTATTTCTGTCATTTCAACGAGTTTACTTCCACTTCAAAACTAGTGCACAGTGTGGTGCCTGACCACGGTATATTATTAGGGGGGGGGAAACAGTATGTTCAAACTCACATAAATATTACTGTTTTCAACTCGACGTGCATACAGTTATCAAAAATGGACTGAGTACGTAAAAAAAATAAAACATAGATTATTAATGAAGTCAAAACAACGAATGAAAGAATTATAAAAAGAATAAATACACGCGCCCCTCTTTTCTCTGTGGTTTACTCTGTTCCGTAACACGGAAATTGTAATATGCTTCCGGTTAGTTGTCACAGACGCTTTGCGCTTGAGATTCACAACAGTGCGTTACCACGGTCACCACACGTGTTTGTAAACAAACGGAGGCGATGGTTGAACAGTTATGTATTCGTCCCCGTAAGCGAGCTTGACAGCATGTTGTTTACCCATCTGAAAGCCTTTTAAACTTATACTACACTTTTGCCAACAATCTTATGTTGTGAATCGATATAAATGATTTTTTTAAACACATTTCTCGCATTCCCATTAAAAGGCTCGCTGTTTCCTTCCATTAGTGCTGTCTCAGAATGAAAGAAATGACTGTGGGGCTGTCCATTTGCTATATTTACTCGACACGATTAGACTCGTGCTTTTAAATTCGATTGCTATAGCAAACACTTCAAAGATAATTTAGGCATTTTCACTGCAATGAAAAGTATAGATTTGGGAAGAAATGCACCTGACAAGTGAATTTTAGCCCTAATAGTCCTTCATTTCTGTTGGATTTAAAGTGATGAAGAGCCCCTGAAATCACAGAGTGTATTTTGCCTTAACCTCTGTTTATTTACTGGTGTTTGTGGTGTGATAATGGACTTGGACCATCAGCTGTGATGTTAAATGCTATGAAAGAACCGCCCTGGATATGCACTTAAGGAACAAATGTGCTTTAAAAGAGCTTTTTACAATGCCACAATAATATTAGAGAAGTAGGAACTAATCTAGATCAAGTTTGAAGGGTTGTTAAAATGAAATGCTTTTGAGAAGTGATAAATCTATTTTAACAGCAATTTTGCTAACTCTTTTATTATGTTTTCAGATTTTATTAATAGAAACATTAAATGGAATGCTTGTAGTTTTTTTTATAGTCATGGAACTTTGTTGTGTGTGTGTGTGTGTATATATACAGTGGGTACGGAAAACATTCAGACCTCCTTAAATTTTTCACTATTTATTATATTGCAGCCATTTGCTAAAATCATTTAAGTTAATTTTCCCCCCTCATCAATGTACACACAGCAACCCATATTGACAGAAAAACACAAAATTGTTGACATTTTTGAAGATTTATTAAAAAAGAAAAACTGAAATATCACATGGTCCTAATTATTCAGACCCTTTGCTGTGACACTCATATATTTAACTCAGGTGCTGTCCATTTCTTCTGATGATCCTTGAGATGGTTCTACACCTTCATTTGAGTCCAGCTGTGTTTAATTATACTGATTGGACTTGATTAGGAAAGCCACACACCTGTCTATATAAGACTTTACAGCTAAGAGTGCATGTCAGATCAAATGAGAATCATGAAGTCAAAGGAACTACCTGAAGAGCTCAGAGACAGAATTGTGGCAAGGCACAGATCTGGCCAAGGTTACAAAAAACATTCCTGCTGCACTTAAGGTTCCTAAGAGCACAGTGGCCTCCATAAACCTTAAATTGAAGATGTTTGGAACGACCAGAACCCTTCCTAGGGCTGGCTGTCCGGCCAAACTGACCTGTCGGGAGAAGAGCCTTTGTTAGAGGGGTAAAGAAGAACCCAAAGATCACTGTGGCTGAGCTCCAGAGATGCAGTCGGGAGATGGAAGTTGTAGAAAGTCAACCATCACTGCAGCCCTCCACCAGTTGGGGCTTTATGGCAGAGTGGCCCGACAGAAGCCTCTCCTCAGTCCAAGACACATGAAAGCACCTATGGAGTTTGCTAAAAAATACATGAAGGGTTCTCTGGTCTGATGAGACCAAGATAGAACTTTTTGGCCTTAATTCGAAGCAGTATGTGTGGAGAAAACCAGGCACTGCTCATCACCTTTCCAATACAGTCCCAACAGTAAAGCATGGTGGTGGCAGCATCATGCTGTTTTTTTTTTTTTTTTTTTCAGCTGCAGACAGGACGACTGGTTGCAATCGAGGGAAAGATGAATGCGGCCAAGTACAGGGATATCCTGAACAAAAACCTTCTCCAGAGTGCTCCGGACCTCAGACTAGGCCGAAGGTTCACATTCCAACAAGACAATGACCCTAAGCACACAGCTAAAATAATGGAGTGGGTTCACAACAACTCCGTGACTGTTCTTGAATGGCCCAGCCAGTGCCCT
The DNA here is from genome assembly GCF_003368295.1 of Carassius auratus. Taxonomy (NCBI): domain Eukaryota; kingdom Metazoa; phylum Chordata; class Actinopteri; order Cypriniformes; family Cyprinidae; genus Carassius; species Carassius auratus. The sequence goes on along the minus strand of NC_039247.1, from coordinate 18,585,234 downwards.
GACTTAAACCCAATTGAGTATCTCTGGAGAGACCTGAAAATGACTGTCCACCAACATTTACCATCCAACCTGAAAGAACTGGAGGTGATCTGCAAGGAGGAATGGCAGAGGATCCCCGTAATCCAGGTGTGAAAAACTTGCATCTTTCCCAAAAAGACTAATGGCTGTATTCGATCAAAAGGGTGATTTTTGTGAATATGGGGTGCTGTGTACACTGAGGAAAAAAAAAATAACTTAAATGATTTTAGCAAATGGCTTTAATATAACACAGAGTGAAAATATTTAAGGGGGTCTGAATACTTTCCATACCCACTGTGTGTGTGTGTGTGTGTGTTTATATATATATATATATATATATATATATTGTGTGTATGAATCTATGTTCGTGTTTTTAAAATGTATGCATCCAAAGCCTACTTTTATTAGATCAAATATACAGTACAATGCATAATATTGTAAAATATTGCCACAGGTTTTTTTTTTTTTATTTACTTAATATTTAATAGTATTTTTGAAATGTAATTTATTACTCTGATGGCAAATCTAAATTTTAAGCAACCATTACTTCAGTCTTCAGTTAAACTTAATCTTTCTAATATGCAGATTTTTATTTTTTATTTTAAGTAGTTTTGCTTAATGTTTTTGTGGAAATTGTGGTTAAAAAATCTGTATTATTTGATCATTTTAAAGTTTAACAGAACAGTATTTGAATATAAATCTTTTGAAACCTTGATACCCATCTGTCATTTTTAGTTAAATAATGCATCATTGTTGAATAAAAGTACTGGGGGGGGGGGGGGGGGGGGGGAAGCATTACTGACCCCAAACTTTTGTAGTGGTTCCGGATATTAGAATTCATGTTTCCCTTATCGAGTCAGTCTCTCAAGTTGACATTACATATGGGGAGAAACCCATTTCCACTGAAATGATGAAACCTGAAAGGAATCCCTCTGTTGCTCTTCAGTAGCCAATGGTGTTTAAGCATTTGCCCAATTGGTGGTCTCTGCTATTATATAGGCAATGTCGGCTGCTAATTTACCTCAGAATCTTTCTCCTTCACTATCCCCTCCTATGTTCAAGTTGAAGAACAGGAAATAAGATGTCTCTTGGTGGATTGCCGCATCTGTGGTGGGCCCATCGAGTTTCTGGATGCACACATGGACTGTGTACAGTCTCGGACAATGTGGACCTTCTTGCGAGGCTTGCTGTTTTATGCAAAAGTGGCCTGTTGGCTTCTGCATCTCCCCCATCCACTGCCATTGAGCCACGAGCTGAGAGATTGCAGATGGCCCTCACTAGGAGGCACTGATGATGAGCTGATTTCTGCCCAACGCCAATGTCGCTTTAGTTCACCAGAGCCTCAACTCCCCTATACTGAGGACCGTTTCTTCCCTCTGTCTGAAGTGTGGGACCTGGTCTTGTTTGGCTGTGGGGAGGACGATATGATGTCCACAAGCACCTCTGACCTGGGTGCCTGGTTGGAGGCCTTTACAAATGAGTTTCAGAGCTCATGAGCATTCTCACGAAGGTTGTGACAGGTATGGGGCTGGACTCTGTAGTACCGGGAGTAGCCTACCAAGTGTTGGATGGATGTGTCTTTCCTTGGTGTGGGCCAGCAAGCGGATGCCCCGCTGAGACCTAACCCTTTCTTTCCTGAGCTTCTCAGTGAGCTCACATGGTCGGCGCTCCACTTATTGAGCCCAAGTGCATGGACATCCTGTAGAGGACACCACTGCAGCACACTTGTGTCCATCCTGTGGTTGGAAAACCACTCCACTAAGCCATATTGAGCCACTGCTCATTTACACTTTTTTTTTGCAGACGTTTTTATCTGAAAGCGACTTACAGTGCGTTGAGGCAATAATTATTATTTTTTTATCAGTATGTGTGTCCCTTGGAATTGATCCCACAACCTTTTGCACTGCTAATGCAATGGTTTACTGCTGAGCCACATGGACAGGTCACATCGCAGAGAAGGCTTACATCTCAGTGGGACATGTGGCATCATAATGGCAGTCTTGCAGGTCTTCCAGACTCGACTCTTGAAGTCCCTGGATTAAGAGGGACCAGACCCAGAGTCATTTCGCAAGCTGTGCTCAGCAGCCAACCTGGCCCTGTGCACTGCTAAGATGATTACCCAAGGAGTTGATTGTAAAATGGGAAAGCCATGGTTCCTGGAGTTGGTGTGAGCCCTGTGTGTGCCCTGCATGCTTAAGTTGCCAGAGGACTCGACTGCCCAATGGGTGCCCACTCCACCCGGACAATGGCATCTTCATGGGCCTGGATTGAAGGTATGTCTATTCAGGGCTGGTCGTCTCTGTACACTTTTGCTCAATTTTACAACCTGGTTATTACTTATATTACACTACACATTCCTTCTGTGCAGGGGAACAAGGCTGAGCAGCCACTGAACAACAAAGTTGCTTGAAGACACACCCCTCCCAGATGTTATTCAACCTTGGTCGTTTTATGTGGTCACTGCTTTTTTTATATCTAGACCAGCGTGTTCCACAATCTACTTGAATGTGGTGAATTTCTCACAAAGCCGTAAGGACCAGCCAGCTAAAAAATAAAATAAAAATAAAACTTATCACCAATGGAACAAACAAATGACTTCCCATATTATGCTATTCCAGTGCTGCTTGACTCTGAATAGATAGGCACTGGTGCTGCCTTGTCTCTTTAACAAACCTGCATCTGGGTGTTTCAACTAGGTTCGGTACCCTGCCTAAGGGTGGCAAGAGGCAGGATATGCATGCTGATATGCTTGTTTGCTATTGCAGGTGCATGGTCTACCGTATCTGCTCTGTTCGAGCTGGACCAGCATTGGTTTTTCACACGGTGGGGTTTTATACATTCCCCATGTAATGTAGAGAGACCAACTTAATAAGGGAACGTCTCCAGCTACTCACGAAATCTTGGTTCCCTGAAAGAAGGGTATAAGGCATTACGTAAACTGCTGTGTGAAAAAAATCCCTCAGAGCCTCAACGACTCTAGTTCTGATGAAAGATTCTCAAGTAAATTGGCACCCGACATCGCCTATACAGTTGCTGAGACCGCCAATTGGGTGAATGCTCGAATGCCATTGGCTATTGCAGAGCAATAGAGTGATTTAAATCAGGCTCCAACATTTCAGAAGAAAAGAGAAGAGTATAACTGCAGCCTGGAGATCTCCAAATGGGTGCAGGAACTCCAAAATGGGGTGGGAGTTCCAAAAAAGGACATTATGTATGGCAGGATGACATACATAATTGCACATGACATGCATGCACCGTTTTTCCCCCAATTCACTTCAGTGCAAACTCCACCCCACAGCTGATTCTAAACTTTTTATTAATTTTGTCAAAGTCAGTTGATTAGTGATTTTCACACTATGCTACAAAACATGCTAACCCCTAAGCTTACCCCATACCTGACCCTAACTTTAACCAGTTAAATTATTGACTGCATGGTGGGATTGGCACTAAATCGCATGATAAAGAAAGATGCAGATGCAGTTCAGGAGATAAACAAGAGATTCTTCCATAACTCCCCAACAAGACCTCACTAGACAATGGCACCTTCTTAGTTATACCCAGTGTCACTACCCTCTCCTACCCTGTGAGTTTCATGCCCTGGGATGCACCCGTTGATTGGAGCAAATTTATAGATTAAAATCTTTTCCCTGTGTTGGGACACCTCATGGGTGAGTCCCATTTACATCATGAAGCAGAGTTTCAAACTCCAGTCTGAACACCACTGACCATGAGCCTTGGGTCTGCTCTCACAAAGAATATTAATTTATATAGCATTTTTTTTTTTCAGATAAACTAGAAACAATGTTTAATTTATAAAGTTTATTTTGAAATGTAAGTCAATAACAATTGGCTGAAGCCAATGGTGAAAGTCTTTGTGTGAGGAGACCCAGCCCCATTTGTGAGGTTCCGCCCACCTTTGGAGTTCACAGCTCAATTTGGAGATGTCTGGTCTGCAGTTATACCTACTTTAAAATATGGAGTGAACTCCAAAAGTGGGCAGAACCTCCAAAATGGGGTGGGGTCCCTTCCGCCATTTGGAGATCTCCAGGCTGCAGTTAAACCCTTCTCCCCATTTTGGAGATCTCCGGTCTGCAGTTATACCTACTTGGAGAAAAAGATATCCTGCCATACATAATGTCTAGTTCCCTTCTCTCAGGGAACCAAGGTTACATGAGTAACAGAAGACATTTTGCTTTTAAACTTTTTGAATATTGTAATATGTTTTTGAGCTTTTCTTGAATTTTGGTGCTTAGCTAAAAATGGAAATGGACATATTTCCAATGTCATAAAAAATATATATTTATGTATGAGACTGCAATCAAGTACAATTTATATTTCCACTACCCACAGGATTGACAGTGATTGACTAAATCTGAATTATGAATGCACAATCAATGTGAATTAATGAACTCTGCAATGAAATATGTCCATTTTAACCTGCTTAAACAACCTGCTTTGTAGCTCTTGAAAATTAAGTGTTCTTGCATGACACTGAGGAAAAGAAAACTGGAGATTAAAACCACCATAGTAATATTTATTTATTGAATCAAGACCGTTTTTGTGAACATAAATTGCATTACAGTTCCTATAAAAGAAGGTGACTATTTATTCATTTATTTATTTTATTTTATTAACACATGTAGCGTCTTGGCATATTTTGACAAAATCAGCTGAAACTTAATTGCAGAGGAAACTTTTGAATACTTTAAACAGTAGTTCACATGTAAGACAAAATTGTTTAAATATAGTGGGAATGTTTTCATAACTATTACAGGACAAGTTCAGGAGAAGTCATCCGGCAAAACAAAAACAACATGCACACAGTCTGTAAACACAACCATTACACAGACTTGATTTATTCACCTGGAACCTTTTCTCTTTTTCCCCCTCATATTCTTTCTTACCATTTTGGAGTAAAACAATGCACTTCTTTAATACATTAAATATTGCGAAAGCTTTATTTAAGTGTTTTTGCAGCTAGAACATGACAAGAAAACCTTTTGCAGACAGCTTTAAAGCCGATGCACTGGGTGCTAAATATTTCACACCACTGCCTCCATTCTGAGTGTGGAACAGTTTGTAAGGGTAGACATGCAGAGAAATACTAGTGTGTCTTTAAGTGTCAAGAGAATACATCTGTCCCAGCTCTTTCTCTCTCTCTCTCTCACATGCACATGCACACACTTACACACAGCAGCTCTCTTTTTTGTGTGGCAGCTTTCAGAACTACTCTGGGACTCCACAACATTTGAGTTCAAAATAGATAACAAGACAAAGGAAATGGAGGGTGCATCTGCCTAATTGGGCCCTATGTGGTGACAGCATGAACCTGACACTTTTCCCACAACTCTGTGGATGAGACACGCGCGATGATGCGCATCCCTTTGTAACATCAGCTACACACACTCGTGCACGCACAGACACTGACATAGTCTGTCCCAATGTAATTACACTGTTCAGTTCCTAATCCTGTGTCTTAAAAACCTAAACAAGTCTCTCTCTCTTCACTCTTTCCCCTTAGACAGTAATCAAGGCTTGAATAGAGTTTAGAAAATAATAACACGCAAGCTTAACTGCAGAGTCTGTCAAGTGAGGGAAATAATATTTGTCCAGCTGGACAGCCTTTCCCTTTGTGCGGGCTAAATGAATGTTGAGATTTCTGTCTGTACGAGGAGAAAGGGCTGTCGTATTGGAGAGGAACTGCACGCCGTTTGGTGTTTGACAGGGATTATTAAAATCAGCCCAGATGAAGGGGAGAGGGGCCCCGGCAAAGCCAAATTGACACTGACACTCTCCATTACACTCCGCTTGACTTGCGATGAAGACGTTGATACAGTCTCTCTCTAGTGCGTGATGGATCTGTCCGAGACTTGAACATCGAGGGCTTTATAGCAATCTGAGGCCAGATGGATTGTTTATTTAAAACAAGGGCAAGAAGATGTGTCAGTCTATATCCCACTGGCATCTGGTAATACCGCAAGGCCGCTCTTTCCGATATGCATGTATTACCACTGAGCTATACTGTAAATTGAATGGCACTCCAGCTTGATACAGAGAGGGGAGGCAGATAGATGAAAAGCAATGGATAAAGGGTAGAAATATTTATGGCAGATGATAACTAGCGCTTGTTCCAGCTGCGCTTTGATGCGCAGCTGCTGATAAGGGTCCTGGAAGTGAAATCAAATCATTTCATGTAAGGGGCCGTCTTGTGTGTTCTAGGACACATTTCATCAAACATAAAGTATTATCTTTTCAAGCTTACATTTGATCCCATTCAGACAAATACAGTACATGAGCAGACATTGATTATTTCTTTCTATTGGTTTTCTTTTTACCGGCAATGGCTGTCGAGACAGTAGGTTATGATGCCTACAGTAGGTGTGAAACGGAACTGTGTAGAGGTGTATTTTACCCATTACTGTCATTTGCTGCAGAAGTTCTTCTGTACATTCATTTTACTTAGGCTTCCAGAGCAAAAAAAAAAAAAGATCCTGATCCTTTCATTTTTGGAGTGGGTTTAAATATAACATAAATATAAAATAAAAATTAAATACTGATTATATGAAACAAGGCTGGTAATGAATAAATCTCTTTGGCATGTGCATTTAGAAATGGGAATAATTGAAGTGGGGAAAGTCCTGAAAAAAAACAGAAAAAAAAAAACAGAAACATGGTGAAAAATGTGTCACACATTATTATGCTAGAGAACCCAAGTATTGGCAATCCCAAAGAAGAATGCAAACTACAGTATAACTATAATGATAACGATAATAGCTTTCAAAATAATTCTTAACTTAAAACAGTAGGGAAGTCCCACTACAACTATATAATGATAATGGCACAGGAGAATGATATTGCTGAAATCCCTTTTATTAGTATTTTTTTTTAAGTTGATGAGTGATAATACATTGACAGCCAATCAGAATCCATCCTGCTTTAAAGAGCTTGAGCATTTACAGTGGTAGACGACATAAGAGCACTGCATGCTTAGAATCAGCAGAACAATTATTAAATTCAATTCAATTCAATTCAAGTTTATTTGTATAGCGCTTTTTACAAAATAAATCGTTACAAAGCAACTTTACAGAAAATTATGTTTCTACAATATTTAGTAGTAGCTAGTAGTTTGTGCACATTTGACAGGATTTTAGAAAAAATAAAAATAATAATAATAATAATATAAGACGTAGTCAGCTAGACGATGAACTATCAATATTATTAATTAAGTTATTATATGATTCAGTGACACATTTAGCAATAATTGTTAGTTCTGTTTGTTGATTCAAGGTTAGCATCATCTGGGGTCCTCTGAGGGTCAGCATCATCTCTTCTCAGGTGTTCTGGATCCAGACTGGAGCTTGTTTAAATCCTAGTTACCACGGGATGTAAATCCCGTGGCGAAACATAGAAACAAAATACAGACATCATTAGCATAGCTGCTGATCCAACAAAGTAAAATTAGTTTAACCCAAGTTAATGAATAAAAATGCACCTTTAAACAGATGCAACTACACTCACAGTTAAAAAGATACATTATTCGAATGCTTGGCGAAAGAGATGTGTTTTTAATCTAGATTTAAACAGAGAGAGTGTGTCTGAACCCCGAACATTATCAGGAAGGCTATTCCAGAGTTTGGGAGCCAAATGTGAGAAAGCTCTACCTCCTTTAGTGGATTTTGCTATCCTAGGAACGACCAAAAGTCCAGCGTTTTGTGACCTTAGGGTGCGTGATGGGTTGTAACGTGGTAGAAGGCTAGTTAGGTACGCTGGAGCTAAACCATTTAGGGCCTTATAGGTAAGTAATGATAATTTGTAACTGATACGGAACTTAATAGGTAGCCAGTGCAGAGACTGTAAAATTGGGGTAATATGATCATATTTTCTTGACCTGGTAAGGACTCTAGCTGCTGCATTTTGGACGACCTGTAGCTTGTTTATTGACGAAGCAGGACAACCACCTAGAAGTGCATTACAATAGTCCAGTCTAGAGGTCATGAATGCATGAACTAGCTTTTCTGCATCAGAAACAGATAACATGTTTCGTAGCTTGGCAATGTTTCTAAGATGGAAGAATGGAGTTTTTGTAACATTGGAAATATGATTTTCAAAAGACAAATTGCTGTCTAATATAACACCCAGATTTCTGACTGTAGAGGAAGTAACAGTACATCCGTCTAGTTGCAGATTGTAATCTACAAGATTCTGTGTAGTGTTTTTTGGTCCAATAATTAGTATCTCTGTCTTATCCGAATTTAATTGGAGAAAATTGTGTGTCATCCAATCTTTTACATTTTTAACACACTCTGTTAGCTTAGATAATTGGGAAGTTTCATCTGGTCTCGTTGAGATATATAGCTGAGTATCATCAGCATAACAGTGGAAGCTAATTCCGTATTTTCTAATAATATTACCAAGGGGCAACATATATATTGAAAATAGAAGGGGACCTAGGACGGATCCTTGTGGCACTCCATATTTTACTGATGATAAATGAGATGACTCCCCATTTAAGCAAAATGGTAGCGATCGGACAGGTAGGATCTAAACCATCTTAGAGCCTGCCCTTGAATACCTGTATAGTTTTGTAATCGATCTATGAGTATGTCATGATCTATGGTGTCGAACGCAGCACTAAGATCAAGTAAGACTAGAAATGAGATGCAGCCTTGGTCTGACGCAAGGAGCAGGTCATTTGTAATTTTAACAAGTGCAGTTTCTGTGCTATGGTGGGGCCTGAAACCTGACTGAAATTCTTCATACAGATCATTTTTATGCAGGAAGGTGCTCAATTGAGCAGACACAACTTTCTCTAAAATTTTAGACATAAATGGAAGATTTGAAATAGGCCTATAATTTGCCAGTACACTAGGATCTAGTTTTGGTTTCTTAATAAGAGGCTTGATAACCGCCAGCTTGAATGGTTTTGGGACGTGTCCTAAAGTTAACGACGAGTTTATGATATTGAGAAGCGGTTCTTCGGCTACAGGTAACAGCTCTTTCAGTAATTTAGAGGGTACAGGATCTAATAAACATGTTGTTGGTTTAGATACAGTGATAAGTTTATTTAGCTCTTCCTGTCCTATGGTTGTAAAGCACTGCAGTTTATCTTTGGGTGCGATGGATGAAACTGAAGTTAGACGCTGTAGAATCTACATTCGCTATTGTATTTCTAATGTTATCTATTTTATCAGTGAAGAAATTCATAAAGTCATTACTATTTAACGTTGGTGGAATATTTGAATCAGGTGGCGTCTGGTAATTTGTTAACTTAGCCACTGTGCTAAATAAAAAACTTGGATTGTTTTGGTTATTTTCAATGAGTTTGTGTATATGCTCTGCCCTAGCAGTTTTTAGAGCCTGTCTATAGCTGGACATACTGTTTTTCCATGCAATTCTAAAAATTCTAAGTTAGTTTTTCTCCATTTGCGTTCAAGACTACGAGTTAATTTCTTGAGAGAGTGAGTATTACTGTTATACCATGGTACAGTACGTTTTTCTCTAACTTTTTTCAATTTGATTGGGGCAACAGCTTCTAATGTATTAGAGAAAATAGTGCCCATGTTGTCAATAATTTCGTCTAATTCGTGTGTATTTTTTTTTTTTAAAGGGTCACAAAGGGCGATGAGTATAAAAATATCTATAGCTATACAGTTTTAATAATCATTCTAATTCTATTCAACCTTGTTCACAATAAAGCACGCCTCGAGTACCTTATTGCTTTGATAAAATGGTTACCACACAATAGAAAATATTAAAAACAAAAATGTAAGTATTTATATGTTATGCTTTTTTGTAATAAGTTCTTTAAATGCTATCCTTCCACATAAAAATAGCTCCTGATGGCAACAGTAAACGGCAAGAGATTTTTCCGATATAACATGCCTTGTCTTATGGAGCTCAAATAAAAACAGAGAATAGGAACTGTTCTCATTCGCTGTGTCATTAATGCTTTTTAACACCATGATATTTCCTCACACACATACAGTACATCTTATCTCTCAGCATGAACAAAAAAAGATCTGTTTTCCGTCTGATAGTTTTAAAAAGACCAATTCACTGCATATTGGACGTGAGTTTGCAAGTGTCACACATCTTGTAGGCTTTTAATGGAATAAGCCATTCAAAACAATACAGTCTCACTTTTTATTGATCTTCCATGTGCCTTAGTCATAAAGGTGCTGGTTCTTTAGAAGATTATTGATCACCGTGATATAAATTGCATCTATATTTTAATATATACGACTAAAAGTACATGACCAACGTATTTGTACTACAAGGATCCTATATGAAATGCAAACATCAGGACTGTTTGAGAAGACATAAAATTGCTAATATATTAAGCACAAGGTTTTTTTTTGTCATGTAGGAGATTCCTTGTAGAAGCTTCCTCCAGTGTCGGTAATCCTAACATTGAGACCGCGTGATTAATTGAGGGTTGATGAATAGCATGCCACTTCATCTGAAATCAATGAACTTAAACACTTTCTGAATGCAAACTCGGAGCTAGACATCCTTTTTTATCCATTTTGATGGAAGGTTGTGGCATTATCAGATATTCCGGCTTTGTTGTCAGCGAAGGACATGTTGACGACTGCCCCTGAACTCGTTTCTCTCACTTAATTTGTAATTTTTTTATGCAATAATGCATTGGTAGTTTTGGAGGACATGCTACTCATGACTAGATCTCGGTTTGTTCTTCCCGATCCTTCCCCTCATCCTCTCTCTCTCTCTCTCCCTGATGGCACCTCTTTCCATTGTGCCACCAGTTTCGAAAAAATCTATCTCTGCAATGCTTTTATCCTTTATATTGCTCTGAGGACCAGAAGGTTCTACACTAAATGTGTTGTGTGTGAACAAAGGCGGTCTTACTCCCCCTGCCATTAGACACACATTCTCATACCTGTCTGTCCAGCCTCTCTTTCCAAATGGGAAAGTAATAATTGAAGATTCCACATCTTGAAACGAAAACCCTTGTGTGGGTAATTCAAGGATTATTACTGAAGGCTGAGGCAGTTTTTCTGCCTCTCTAAGCATTAAAGGGTTATCTTGTGTTCTTGGAGAAAGATGGAAGATGGGGGACCATTATAAGAACAAAGAACCTGGATAATAGGGAATTGCGCATAGGAAAAAGAGAAAGGGAGGGATGGGAGGCTGGTGTAGCTCCAGTCATCATTCGGAGCAGAGCTGATGTGGATGGACGTGGCTGACGACGACTTCACCCTTCTCCATGACCTCCACCAGGGTGGGCCAAAGCTGTGCTCTACACCTGCTACCTAATCCACTTACCCTAGGACAAACCCAAGAAAAGAATGAGAAACTGGAGAATTTGCGGCTGCCCATCTCGTTTTGCGGTCCTAACCCATTTATGGGTCAGCGAGGCAGGCCGTCTCATCTAGGCTCTAGGATGTCGGAGATTTGCCTAAGAGCTACTTCCTAATTGAAAGAGATTAAGATAGCCTGTCAAACAGTCTCGGATCCCCCAAATTGAAACCATTAAGCTTCATCAAATCGGACACTCAGGGAGGCCACCGGCAGTACGCCGGCCCCTGATGAAGTGTCAGCCATAGTCCAGCGATGGGAGGCCAGGCTTCAGATTTCAACCCGGCTTATGGAAGATAGCCACAGCTGCGTGCCAATTTACCTCTTGTGTGCGAGTTAGTGTGTGTCCTGACAAAATAACCTATTGGGGGTTTGGCACCAGAGGAGGCTAAGGAGGCCAGATCTCGAGTCAGCGGGATCCACTTTCATGGGTCTCATTGGGTCCGGTGTATTCAGGGAAAGAGAGGCCTTCTTTGATAGCTCCCAGATAGGCTATTTGTTTCCTGGGCACATGACTTGGTGCTCACTGAAGCTGGGGCTTATTTGAAAGAGATCTTTTCCTCTCCCTCCCTCTCACCCTGCTATTTCCTTCTCCGCTTCTCTCTCCTGGAGCGCGACAGCCCACCCACACTAAATTAATTTTGACAAGGAACTTAAGATAACGTCAAAGAGCTGACTAATCAGTGTATTGGGTTTCTGTAAGGCAGAGAGCTGTGAAACATGCCATCATTTTTAATAAAAGACTCCCGTTGCCTCTCTCATTCTTTCTAGTCTTCTTGTTCATCCCCCCACCCCTCCCGCTCTCTCTTTACCTGGTCTGTCATGTCTGGTTTGTGTGGATTTGAAAAACAATTACAGTTTTTGGAAGCATGATTGGCAGACAGGGAGGAAACAGAGAATGAGGCTTAAAGGAGCTTTCACTAGTCTCCGCGCTCAGGGTTTTGTGTGGAGCTGGTCTCCCTGAAATTCCTTTCAACTTCTCCTTTTGTGGTTGTTTGATTTAAAGGGTAGATTAATCAGGAATCTTGTGTGTGTGTGCGAGGCTGTTGATGGTCTTTTTGGCTTTAGTTAACCTCAGTTCTTTCTTTGTTGTTGTGTGTCACTAGGAGTCAGTGAAAAAAGTGTTGTTGGATCTGATTAATCTGGAGGGGGTTAGCACACCTCTTCAGGTGGGGTCAGATGAAAGACTGACAAAGACTGACAAATAAACTGTTTTATTTGAGTTGGGCAAGTTATTAAACCACAGTTATAATTGATATAACACAGTTTTTTATTATTATGAAAGTCCGTTGCTCACTGGCTCTGAATACATATACAGACAAATCATTTGTCACAGGAGGGGATGCTCCTGATCAAATTATTTAGGCTTAGCATCACAAACCACTGTCCGCTGATATTTTTAACAGAAAAGAATGCAAAAAACTTGTAATAATGATTTTATAAATTGGAAATACAAAGTTTCCGATAGAATGTGAAGACAGCAGAGAAGCCCTTGCTCAACACAGTGGAGTGAATCATTTTGTTAACTTTGTGGTTGATTATCTTGAGTTGTATGGGATGCGGTAACACACGTCCCTTTCACATTATATTGCTTTACAGATCTACTATCGCTTACTATCGCTTTTGCTGCTCAGAAATATTGATGCAATCATGCAGCATTTATCAGAAGATCTGCACTCCAGCGTGGTTATCTCTCACACTCACTGATCTATACATGACTGAACCACACTCTTGCTCTTCTCTTCCAACCGAGCCAGGGACTGCTAAATGGAACAATCACACTAGTCAAACGAACCAGGCTTTGGGGGTCAAACGGCTAGTATGAGCACACCCTAATTATTATCCCTCATCCCTCATCCCCCACACACGAGTCTCTACCTGCCCATCAAGTGTTGTCTGCGCCGCACATGTATCTAATAGGAAGGTGTCTGTTATAATGTTATGATCGAGGTTCCGGACTCTGAGTATAACTTGTTTTTCTATAACAAACTAGAAAATATTTTCTATAATATCTTTCCTGGCAGTGACAAATAGCTTGTTTTATATTTATGTTTGATTAAAAAGTTTGATTATTGTTTATTTTATAATTTGGTAATATTGATATTTTAATATTAATAAATGTTTGTGTTTCATTAAAAAAAAAAAAGATTATTGTTTATTTTATAAAATTAGCAATTTTGGTAATTTTGCATTTTCTTTTGCTATGCTTTGACAGTAATCTTGGACTTTATACTGATACTTACCGGTATGCATGCAGCATAACAGGAAGTTTCTCCTCAAATGCCACTGTAGAATTTGCCATATACACAGATGTACAGTCATCTATATAAGGCGATTTCCCAGTGTGGCAGCAACCAGGGATTTTTTCTTGTTCTAGGATGACTGTTCTAGTTTTAAAGTTTGTCAAAAATAAAAAATAAATTTTCTTAAGTAAAATAAATAAAAATAAAATAAAAATATTTAGTGCACTTACTGTATAATGCTTTGTATATGCATGCTTCATCAAAAGTGTTACCAAAAGTTTCCCAGATGCTTATTTAATCTGATTGTATTTATTTCTAGAAAAAAGTAATTCATTTCAAACCAATCTGTGATAATCTAGCTGTAGTGAAAGCATGTCCCTTAAATATTTTCTGTTGCAATGTGAAATTCTGTCACATCATCAGTGGCAGGCGGCAGAAGTTTGACGGCAGCTGCCCCTTTGATTGATGCCAGTCCTCATGAGTGCTCAGACCAGCGCTCTCTGTGACTCCCCTTCAGTGATCGCTGACCCCGTCCAGCACCAATACACAGAGGATTACACAGGCGTTGGCGAGTGCCAGGAGTGTGAGTGGATGAGAGATGGGACTTTTATGAAGTTTTAGCGTTGTGTGGCTGCACAGATGGAAGATCGTTTAGACCCTGCTGTTTGAGCAGAGTCCTGGGCTAACGCCTGCCTCAGCACCGGCTCGGAGCACAAATCCTTATTTTATTAGAAACATTAAACAGCCTTAGTCAGTATATCTGCCTTTCTGCTAGCTCTGGATGGCTACACTTAACTAATGTATAAGAGCTAAGCTGAGAAATATCCTTGAGTTAAAAATATTCATAGAAAACACTGAGGAGCGGATAATTACCATGAACTTCAGAACGCCCTATACACACAATAGTTCACACAAAACTTTTCAAAATATAACAAACTGTAAAAAAAAACTCCAAAAGTGAAGGAAGTCTGCACAAATACAGTTTGGCTGCTTCAGTCAACACGCATCAACTATAAGCAGAATTTCATCCCTATAAAGTACCAGTTTTGTTTGTGTGTCTGTCGACAGCATCTTTACTGTGTAAAACAGAATTTTTACGTTCCCCGTTAGGGCTTGTGTTTTTACAGCGAGCTTTAGGCTGTTCATTAAACAGAATGGGAAGATTTGCTTTTCCAGAACGGTCTGTCAGCACCTTCATGTCCTCTCTTCACACATATTTCCTTTTTACTACAAAAAGAGACATTTGTTGGATTCTTGTCGGCAACCTTGCATTTTAACCAACGAAAAGAGCCCTCTTCATCTTTGCTTTCTACATTATTCAGCTCCAAATCATTAAAATTAACAGCTCTTTATATTCACTTTATGTTTGCTCTCTCTTTTTGAGGAAGTAAAACTGTGTTGGGTAGAAATGAAATTTAATAAGCTGCCATTCGAAGGCATCTGGGCTCATGCATAGTCGTAGTGTTTACAGCAGTGCTTTATATCGCTTTGTACGAGAAGTGTCTGTGTTTCAGCTGCTGTTTGTGTGCGTGTGTATCTGTATGGCTTTACGGCTTTGTGTCGTGTCTCATTTTTCACGGATAGAAGGAGACAGAAGTGCTGATGCTGTGTGGTTATGAGGAAGATCGGCTCATCCTGTGTCGTCGAGAGAGACATGCCACATGCCGACGCATGTATAATACAACTGATATATTGATGTCTGTGTTCAGTATGCCCGATGTGGCTGATATCAGCTACCTGGATAGAGTGTGCTTGAGTTAAAAGGGACAGCTCGCATGTAACACATGATGAGGATGTATAAAAGTAATTTCAGTGCTAAAAATTTCATTGTAATTGAACTGCACAATATAAAGTCAGACAGAGATTCTCTAAACAGAACGTCCATGTGCCATCCTTTTTTTTTTTTTTTTACATTTTCCCAGTATTTAGTATTACTTTTTTATTGCACAAATTCCAGTACATTTCATCCACATAAAAGTTTAAAGCAAAGTTTTGAGGACTTGCTTAAATAAACTGCCTCTTCCGACCCTTATTTGCCAAACAGAGAAACTTGTTAGCTGATGCCAGTAATTTTAGACGTTAGTGTTCATAAGATTGTCAGAAATGCTGGTGTTTTCAGCACTGTCAGAATAAAAGTCCCAGAACTGTCAAAATGAAAGTAATTTTCTGACACCTGTCAGCCAAACAGAAAAATGTATCGCCAAATACAATAATTAAAAAATTTACATATATACAGTATATCATCCAATATCAGCCTTGTCAATTTATCGGTCAATCACTGTATGCATCCCAAAACTTCATATGACAAAGCAAACTGTGGTTGTGTGCAGAAGTCTCTTGAGCTGTTCTTGTTCTGTATAAGCCACAAAATGAATCCGACTTCATGGTGATATCCAAATGTCTAGCTACATGAATTTAGTAGTATATAAATATCCCTTACCTCCAGGCATCTTGAGTTGACTGAATCATTTTATGCACCACTTGCCAAATGCTCTCATATTCTAAAGATTGTAACAATCACTGTTTGACTATTCCTTTTTTATTTTTATTTATTTGCTGTTCTACTGATATTACTCTAAGTATTGACAGATCTGTAATAGCTCGGTTATTGTGTTTCAGTGTAGACACGTCAGTGTTCATTTTTTATGGACTCATTATGGCTTCTCCACCATTTAATTCACCTTCCTTCCACAATTCACAAATTTTAACATTCAGCAGACAGTTTCTCTCATTTCCCGGCTATAAAGACAGAATGAGGGAGCAGCAAGGCTGAATAATTGGCCCTATGTCCATGGGCACCTACATGGGGCCCAACAATCCTTCAAATGAATTACCAAATGCACCACAGCTGTGTGTTGCTAGAAAGTGATTGTAATGTGTGTCCGACACTTGACTATATAAGTAATGTACTTACAGCACAGTACCACAAGCCCGTAGGTAAAATTTAATGATTGAAATAGTTGTTTTTCTATTAGTCAGTTACTAATAGCAACGCACAGTTACTTGCCTCTTTATGGCTGGTTTTCTAGCTAACAACTGTCTTAGGAAATCTAAATATGCTGTATAATCAAACAATGAGTGCTTTGACAGTTGTGGATGGTTCCAGGGTTTGCGTTTTAGCAACATATTTTTAAAGTAAATGATGAATAAATGTTTTGCAATGGAGGGCATCAAAACAACCTGTCGTTTCTTTTCTTTGTCTTGTTAGGTGTTATGTATTGTGCTTTATTCATTCTCTATATTTTGCGGAAAGCCCGTCTGGGAGAAGTGGTGGTGGGGTGGGGGTTGAATCTTGATGCGCTGTCCCAAGGGAGCGCCGCCGCTCCTGGCATCCCACACTGTCAAAGCACTGAAGCATTTAACAGCTTTTCTTGCGCAGATATGCCAATTCCTTTAACCCCTCCATCTGAAGAGGATGAACAGACCCCCCCCCACCACCACCTCATTCACCAGATGTGGGAGTCTCAGGCCTTTGTACTCCTCTCATTTATGTTGTATCTTTTTCCCCTCCAATTTTTCTTAGATGTAATGGGGTGAGGGCTGGGCTCAGGAGACTGCCATACAGGTCAGCTGATCTGGAACAATAAGGAGTTTAAACCCTTACTATCACACCTCAGTGGATTTGTAGCAGACAGGATAAAGAACTGAAAAGTGGAAGTGAGAGTCATATTGTGCATTTGTGTGTGTATGTTTGTATGTTCCTGCACACAGTGTATTCACATTACCTGCTGTATTTGAAACTCACAGACATTGGATATTTCACATATATGTATTTCAGTTCAGCCTGAAGAAAAGTATATCAATTTCTGCGATGCGCTGCATTCTCATTGGAGACTCTTTATATATCAGTTTGTATAACATACAATAGAGTCCACAGCTCTTAGACCACAATGAAAATCTGGATTTAATTTAAACTGTAACAGAACATTTTAATATTAAAACAAACAAACATAAATAAATAAATGAAACAATCAAACCAATATGAGAACTCGTAATTTCTGAGTTTGTGAGTGTGACATGTGAGTATGTGTACAGATTGTCAGATGTTCTTCCAGTGAAGCTCAATATTCTTTTTGAATTATCTCAAATCATGCTGGAGTACGTTCATCAGTTTTTATGATGGAGTTCATGCAGCTCAAAGGCTCTTGTCGTTAAAGCAAAAGTGGGACAAACCAAATACTTAAACAATCAGAATTGTTATGCTGATAAATACATTATGCAATTACCAAAAAAGCAATTTGTGGTATCAGACATTTAGACTCCATTCTCAGAGGAGGATTATGCATGTTTTAAAGTGCAGTTATGCTTTCAGAAAGTCTAATTTTATAATAATGTTGTTAATAAGTAAAGTGGGTAGCATTTTAATTTACAGTCCTGTTCCTCATGTACATACTATGTACTTATTATAGTAATTACAATAACTATGTAATAACTAGGTACTAACCCTGAACCTACCCCTAAACCTAACCCTAACCAATGTAGTTACCTTGTGTTACCAGAACTTTCTTAGATAAATACACTGTAAGTGCACTATAACTACATGTTAGTACACGTACTGTAAAATAAAGTGCAACCGTAAAGTGAGTAATGACTGCTTCAGCTTTACCATCACGGATATAAATTACATGTGAAAATAAATGAAAATAGACCTAAACCTTTGAACGGTTCTCTAAATAAGTCACATACATGCTTAACTTATATTTAACCTGGAATATTATGTTAGTCTTCACCATGGACATAATGTTTTGTTAATTTGATGTAAATCAGCATCATAATGAGATTTATAGAAGTTGTTTACCTGTATTTCTCAATAATTACTCAAATATGTCAAGTAGTTCAGTAGCACTTTATTTTACAGTCCTGTTCCCCATGTACATACTATGTACTTATTATAGTAATTACAATAACTATGTAATAACTAGGTACCAACCCTGAACCTACCCCTAAACCTAACCCTAACCCATGTAGTTACCTTGTATTACCAGAACTGTCTTAGATAAATACACAGGAAGTACACTATGAGTACATGGAATTATGTACTGTAAAATAAAGTGCAACCTGATTTTGTTTTAGTGAATTTGATGAACCCGCATAACCTATGACAACAGAACAACGATTGCATTTATTTCTGCCAAAAATATATAGAAGTGGAGACTTACAATCCAACAAATTAATAAAGATATCAAACCAGCCATTTTCTTTACCCCAAGAAGGGCCCCCCCATCCCCTGCTGCATCCCAGCTGGACCGTGCCTCAAGCATTGAAGGAGCCAGTTTAGTGTGTGTCCAGTGGGGGTGGCTTATAATGCCGCCTGTCTCAGTGCACAGCGGGCTGCAACAGACAACCCACTGCACTCCACAGCCAGACTCCCTCAGTCCATCAGGGGGCTCCACGTGTGGTTGGGTCAGGCCCCGGGGCCCAGCCAACCACAACACCACCCAGAGCGCACGTCCTGTTATATGAGATGGATCGACCTCTGCATTTCCATTTCCAGCTAGCTACATGCTTTTACTTTTTATATCTCGCAGCTCCTTTCCACATCAGCCGAAATGTACACTAGTACATATAAAAACAGGTCTAATCCCCAGAGCCTCCGTATCTCCACTGATGTCTGTCTGTGACACTCTGCAGATTCATTGTCATGCTGTCACTCTCAGGCGGCGGAGATTGCTGTGTTTGACATAGCGGGTGGATAAATTAGACATTTTTCTGAATGGTTAACATTATGGGTCAGGCCGCACGTCTGGAAAAGGAATGCTGTGGAATGTCCATTGTGTCCTTTTTAAGATTGACTTCTCTCTCTTTTCTTACTTTTCTGCCAGAGAGGCCAATCAACACTGATACGAGAAAGAGAGAAAATGAAATCAGTGGCTAAATTGTTGCATGATTGCCCATTCCCTAAAGATGCCGGGCATCATTTGGAGAAAAGCATTTAATAATTGCTTTTAGGGGCATGTCAGACACATGCAATTCCCAGAACTAATGGCCCAGCTAGGCAGAACACGGCCCCAAGGGTCAGAGCAGGACAATCCAGCCAGCAAGAGCTGGAACCGCACACCTCTGTTTGTGTGTGTAAGACAGAGGGAAGGAGAATGAAAGAAGAAATGAGTGAGCAGGCATGGAGGAGATGAAGTGGCAGCGAGTGTAACCCAAAGGGGAAATGCACTTCAGTGTGAGTTTAATGCTCCAGACCGGGGATTTGGCAACCTGCCACACAGCAATTGTTTACCTTTTTTGCTCACTGGCTGCATCTGTTCTGTTTTGTAAACGGCACTAAACTGTCTGCCCGTAAACACTGAAATCAATAACAACTGTTTGGGGATTTCCCAGCCTCCCCTACGATTCTTTCTTCTTCTTCTCTCTCCTTCACTCTCTCTCTTGTTTTCTTTGTGCCATTTTTCACTGCCTCCCTCCTTCTAGTCAAAGCAAGTGTGATGTGAATAGTTTAAGGTTTTATTTTTATGCTGAAGAGGCAAACCTGTTCAATTATTAGTCTTCTTTATAATATCTTCTTTTGTGTTCTGCTGAAGAAAGAAATTATAGGTTTGGAACAACGTGAAGGTGAACACTATCTGTACATTTAAAGGAGCACTGCAGTTAAAATGTCTGAGCATCCTGACCGGCCAGACATAGCAAGACAGGCTTAACCAGTGGCTCATGGGCAGAACTTCATGACACAAGAATGAATCATTTTTTGAATGAGAATTTCATTTGTATCATCTATTAAAACCTTTCCCCATCTTAATAAAGAGCAAAATGGTGATCGCTCAAGGATAATTATTTTCAAGCTTTAAACTGGTGGTCTTTTGTCTTCTCCCCATACTGCAAAAACGAAATTTGCATTGTGTTACTGTTGCCCACAATGCACCTGGAGCTCTGTGCAAGCTTACCCAGGTCATTCTTCACAAAAGTCTTACTTTGTTGAAAATAATGTTCCCATTTAAAGCTTTTACTTCCCTCAGATGTTCAATCTCTCTTGCATTATAATTGTATTTAGTGTTTAATAGATATTTCTTAAACACATGAGTGATCTTCTGTTACACATTTCTGCCTCCTTCATCCATTGTTCCATCTATCTACTGTGCTCCCAGGCCTTCCCTCTTTTAACTGCATCCGATATGAGTGCAATGCCCTTTTAACGACCCCTGCGAGGCCCTGACTCTCAGCTCTTTTCACGGTAAACGACACGTATCACTGCTCTCAACACCTTCAACACCTCCACCCCATCAGCGTGTTGTAATAACCCCCATTATGGCTTCAGTGGCTGGGCCATCCTCCCGCACAAGGCTCCTAATGGTTAGCTATGAGAGAGGCCCTAATATGCCGTTAATGGCGGGGTAATAAATAGCCTGACAATGGCTGGGTGGGAGGAAACGACAAGATAGAATGACATCGGAGCATTAAACATAAAGGTGAGTCTCCACCTCTAAGTGTGAGTTAGTACTTGGGGTGTAGAGGACAGGTGGGGTTCAAGGACACCTCTGTGATGGATGAAGACAGATGGCAGGTGAGGTTTTGAACATTTTGTAATGTATGTGGAAAACAATGTTATGAATTGTCATGAAATAGAAAATGAGCTTATATTGTTAGTGATGTAAGGATCAGGCTGTCGGAAGGAAGTAGTGTGCATTGTGTGCTCATTTAGAGACATGTTTCTCTAGTTTACATGTCTCTAAAATGTAGATGTCATAGCATCCTTTTTTTACAGAAAATATATATTTGATATATATCGTGATTATGATTTTTGCCATAACTGAGCAGCCCTACTTTCTATAAAGGTATAGTTCTCAGAAAAATCTGTCATTATTTTCTCACCCTTGTTCCAGAAACGCATGGCTGATTTTCTTCTGTGGAAAACAATAGATGTCGAAGCTGCTCTTTTCCATAGACTACAGGTGTTTCATAATGTCAAAATTGTCAAAAAAGCACAGTAAAAGTATAATAAAATGTTGCCCTTACAATGTGCTATATTCCAAGTCTTATAAATATGTGATGCAGTATTTATATAATATATACTTACATATCGTATTGTGAAGAACAGACTGAAATTTCACTTCATCTTCTGTGACTTTCCATTTGAATTATACTTTATTTGTATTATTGTTATTATTGTAATCACTTTTGGTGTTATACATCTTTATAAATCATCTTCCATTTTTTATAGTTTGAAGAAAAAAAGAAAAAAGAGCTCCTTGGAGCACCTTTTCCAATAAAGATGTGCATTATATAAATATACATTTTAATTTTCATTGTTGCAATACATTACACTCAATTTGCGCATACCTATATAGCAGTTTTCTGTACTAATATGTTTATTCATGTTATATACATATTACAGGCAAGTACTCAGAGCTCCTACTAATATTATGTCAATGAAGCACTTATTAGGGTAATTCCATCATAATGGGAATGCAGTTACTGTACATAGCTCATTGATATGGTTATTATTAATCCTGAAGTAAATTGTTACAGATACTATTATACAGTTGCGCTCGAATACAGAACATTCCTAGTGCACATGTTACCTGTGTGCTTCATGTGGCGCTTGATGCACAAGTCTTAATAAATTATTCAGTATGTTTGGATGGAGTGATTTTACTGACAGGCTGATGTGCTTCTATGAGCGGGAGTGGATCTCAGTGGAGTGGATCTCTATGCATTCATGCAGCCGTTTTCCCAGTTCTGCCTCACAGTCTCCCCCTGGACCCCATTAATGAAGAGCCAAGATGCTGGTATGACACGCTCACCTGTGAAAAAATATGTGCACACATCTACACACACGCATGCATCACAAATGCATGATATTTATTCCAGGCGCTCACTAACCCACCTCATCTCTACACTCAAAAAAATAACTCTTTGAATGAACATAAAAAAATCCACATGATTTCCACATGATTAACTTGCTTTATTTCAGCATTATGCAATTCTGTTATTCCAATGTAATGTACTTACGTTGGGTCAACTTAATTTATTAAGGTTGATTCAACTTATTTACTATGGTTGGGCAAAGCTTAATTTAATAGTGTCAGCCCAACTAATTTGCAATGTTTTGGACAATGTTATTAATAATTAAGTTCATTTTACAAAATAAGTTTAAGTAAACTTAACAAACCTTAATAGAGTCAACAAACAACAATTGAGTTAATTGTACCTGAAAATGTTAAATAATGATAACAAAAAATTGGAATAATGCCATTTTAGGAATGCCACCCCCTTGCATTAGTATCATGTGCAGCTGATTAATATTACTCTTCATTTAGACCTTTCTTTAATTTCAGCTTATCAATTACATCACAAACATATTTGAAACACAAAACAACATTTCAAACTGTTTGTTTATTTTTTTGTTTGTTTGTTTGTTTGTTTTGTTCTAAAACTTATCAGAACAACTTTATTGCTATAAACTGTATTACTCATCTACCTATATAATGGTGCTACACTTCTCCAAGAGGGTGACAGAATAACAATTACCCATAATACACTGCAGAAATCCTCAGCCAATGAGATGCAAGTCTATGTTGGTTTCATAAATCTGTTACTTTTACGCAACAATGTTATGTTGGCTGAACAAATAATTTTTAAGTAAAGCTGACAATACACACTTTTTTGTTGAATGAACTAGATTAAATCAAGTTCACATTGTTAAATATTTTTTTTTTTAAGTAATCATAACATGAACGAATTAAGCAAAATTGGCAAAGGTGAAAGTACTTTTTTTTTGAGTGTATAATCTTGTTAAATTATGAAATGACACAAAAAACTAAATAAATGTATGCATGATCAAAGAATGTGCCTGATGAAGTGGAGAGAAATGAGAGCTTGTCATGTTGTCGGCTTGACGATAACATTTTAGAATCCAGAGCGATATTGTTGCAATTATCAGGACTCCTTTCTTTTTTTATTTCTCCCCTCCCTCCATCGCCTTCCCACTCAATCTTCCTGGAGCTTTCATAGCCGGGGCTAATGCCTTCCTGATCCACTCCCCAATGCCTTTTCTGTCAGAGGAAGTCATTTAAGAGCACACTCAAAAGTATTTGTCGAAGTGTCTGGAAATACCGCAGCCCTCTTCTCCGCGGCCCATTCTTCGGGCCTAATGCGGAACATCCCCTGGGTGATGGCTTTGGCAGCTGCAGAAATGGGAGAGCCACGCTGGAGATGAGGCGGGTTACAGGAGAAAGTTTGTGTCCAGCAATGTTTGACTGTAGATTTGAGAGGAAACTTTACAGCCTCTGTGGGATTGGTGTAGATTGCGAGGCCACGGTTCACAGCCCCCCAGGTGTCAAGTGCACATTCACAAAGTCTTTCAGTTTTTACTATTTTATTTCTTTGAGAAAGAAACGTGCCATCTTGGATTCCAGCGTTGTATGTTTCTGTAACCTTCAATATCTTCCAGAAATCTTCCAATCTTATGTTAAAAAATGTTCAGTGATTGGAATACAGCATACAAAGAACATATTGTCACGGGAGGAGCACAAGACAGACACAGTGGGCGTGGCGTCAGGCCTCGGAGAGGCTTTTATTAACAGAAATCATAAAACAAAGGGAATAAAAGTGGCCAAAGGGGGAAAGTGTCCAAAATAACAGGGGATCTGGTGTCCTCGTCGTGCTGCGGGGTTTGTGTAGGTCGGGCAGTGTTCATCGAGGAAGGGTCCAGGCAAGGGGCGGAGTCCGGCGGCCGCACGCGCTCCCCTCCTTGGTCCGGGGCGCGAGGGGCGGCGGCTTCTCCTAGCGGCCGCGTCTCTCTCGTTGGCCGCGGCGCTGGTAGGGGATGGACGGCCCGGCATCCTGGCCCGTCGGCCGTGTATACGGGTGCGGTTCCCATCCGGATCGCGGGTCCGGCAGCTCACGTCTTGGTGGCGCGGGAGTCCCTCAACGCACCCTTCCTGGACCCACGAGGACACCAGTGTGCATGCACGGGGAAGAGACCGGTCTCCTGAGGAGAGGCGCGTTGGGCTTTTAACCAGCGGCGGTAATGAGGCTCCACTTCCTTCAGGTGTGCCCCATCACACGCCGCCAGCCCTGACTCGTCCAGCGCCCCTCCTCTCACACACCCACTCCAGTCGGGAGCCTGGTGAAGGGCGGCGATTTAGGACGGGGTGCCGGTGACAATCAGGGAGGAGGCAGCTGACTCGTCACATTCCCCCTCCCAAGCGACATCCCCGTCCCCAGGGCGCCACCCACACGGGAGTGCTACCATCCTCAACCAGGCTCCAAACGGTCGGAGTGGGCGGGGCTTCCTCTCCGGGCGGTCCTCCCTCTCGCAGCGCACCAGAACAGGGACAGAGAAACCGGGTTTTAGTGACAGCCTCAACCAACCACAGGGTCAAATGACAATGGAAAAGTCACTTACCCCTTGTGTGGCTGGGAGGCTGTCCCCAGTTTTCCTCCGTCCCAGTCTGGGTTCTCACGAACGTTTGCAAGCGAGAGGGGGTGACGTCACCAGACGTTTCCCAACTGCGCTGTCTAGGCTCCGCCTGCCCGCATTCTCCACCAGTGTCACGGGAGGAGCACAAGACAGACACAGTGGGCGTGGCGTCAGGCCTCGGAGAGGCTTTTATTAACAGAAATCATAAAACAAAGGGAATAAAAGTGGCCAAAGGGGGAAAGTGTCCAAAATAACAGGGGATCTGGTGTCCTCGTCGTGCTGCGGGGTTTGTGTAGGTCGGGCAGTGTTCATCGAGGAAGGGTCCAGGCAAGGGGCGGAGTCCGGCGGCCGCACGCGCTCCCCTCCTTGGTCCGGGGCGCGAGGGGCGGCGGCTTCTCCTAGCGGCCGCGTCTCTCTCGTTGGCCGCGGCGCTGGTAGGGGATGGACGGCCCGGCATCCTGGCCCGTCGGCCGTGTATACGGGTGCGGTTCCCATCCGGATCGCGGGTCCGGCAGCTCACGTCTTGGTGGCGCGGGAGTCCCTCAACGCACCCTTCCTGGACCCACGAGGACACCAGTGTGCATGCACGGGGAAGAGACCGGTCTCCTGAGGAGAGGCGCGTTGGGCTTTTAACCAGCGGCGGTAATGAGGCTCCACTTCCTTCAGGTGTGCCCCATCACACGCCGCCAGCCCTGACTCGTCCAGCGCCCCTCCTCTCACACACCCACTCCAGTCGGGAGCCTGGTGAAGGGCGGCGATTTAGGACGGGGTGCCGGTGACAATCAGGGAGGAGGCAGCTGACTCGTCACAATATCTTAATCAGAAAATAATGCTCTCAAAAGACCAAACCAAATTTCAGTGTTGAAAACAATTGATACATTTTTATAGTCACTTTTGATCAACGAATGTGTCCTTGCTGAAAAGTATTTATTTCTTTGAAATAAAGGAATTCAAAATTGGTTTACTTTCACTTTTGAACAATTGAATGAACCCTTGCCTAGTAAAAATAATTATCTTCGTAAATAAAAAGCTTTACTTACTCTATAGTTTTGAACAGTAGTGTATATACTGTATTGTTAATATTTCATTGTTTTATAGTAGATTATTTACCAGTCCTAGATCCTTATGAAAGACTCTTAAATGTGTGAAATGGACCTATAGAGCACTGGTACAGAGAATTTATTGAAGTTAGCGTAACATTTTTAGATTCATGTTGATGTGCTTACATTTCAACCCTCTTAATCCTTAACCCAAAGAATCTGTCTGTGTGTTAAGTTAAAAACAGACTTGTAGAAACCAAATATGTGCACAATTACTGTGTTCTGCTGGTTTGGTGCTGGATAAGCTTGTGGACAAGCATAGCCATTCAAAATGTAGCTGCTGAAGCTTTTCGAAAGGTGTAGTTATTATTAAGCTGACTGAAGGTATCTTGAAACTAGTTACATGTATTTATATTTAATCATTTAGCAAGTGCTAGTCTTAGGACCTTAAAACGAGGACCATCACAAACAATCTATTATACAAGAATCAACAATATTTGCAGTTTCTAGAGTAAACTAGGGTATTTAAAATGAAGAAAATATTTGTAGCTAAGTTCATAGGAAGTGTCTTTGTTTATGGCTGTGGTTTATATAAGTGCTCTCAGAAGAGTCGTGTCTTCAACTTGACTTTTGTAGTGGTCTCAGCAGAACGGGTGGTTGAAAGCCCTACCACAGAGCCACAAGAAAAAAAATTATGATGGTCTTTCCAACATTTCTGTTAACATTTTTCCATGACCAACTCTTCATGTGTCTGTCTACATCTCTTCAGGATCCTCCCCAGGGAGGGTGAAGCTTCAGCCTTACCTCCCATCAGCTCAGGTGCCTGACCCATCTGACCAACACCTTACTTGAGCTGGAAAAAACTGTGGAGGACCTGGCAACCCATCTGGGTTTCCTTAACTGCGCTGGAGAATCAGTATGCGGTGGCAAAGGTAAACTTTAACAACCATCACTAAAAATTTCAGACACACATACGCATACTAGAGTCAAACCTTTTTGCGACACAGGTCAGTGAGACATACCAATTCCAATTTTAAAGGGAAAATCTTGTCATCAATTGAATAACCCTCATGTCATTTCAAACCTTAATGACTTATTTTTTAAAAATTAAGTGTAGTCTAGTGTTGATTTGAACACTGTCATTAAATCATAAAAAAAAAAAAAAAAAAAAAATTATATATATATATATGGGGAAGTCGTGGCCTAATGGTTAGAGGGTTGGACTCCCAATCAAAGGGTTGTGGGTTCTAGTCTCGGGTCGGACGGAATTGTGGGTGGGGGGAGTGCATGTACAGTTCTCTCTCCACCTTCAATACCACGACTTAGGTGCCCTTGAGCAAGGCATCGAACCCCCAACTGCTCCCCGGGCGCCGCAGCATAAATGGCTGCCCACTGCTCCGGGTGTGTGCTCACAGTGTGTGTGTGTGTGTGTGTTCACTGCTCTGTGTGTGTGCATTTCGGATGGGTTAAATCCAGAGCACAAATTCTGAGTATGGGTCACCATACTTGGCTGAATGTCACTTCACTTAAAATGTTTGGTTTAAGTTATATTTTATTTCTTTCTTTTAACTTGTTATACAACATATAGAATAACGTATATTTATAAAATGTTACAACAAATTTATATATAAAATAAATTCAATTATATCAAACTGTTAATCTAAGATTAAAAAAACAAAAATGAAGTTTTCCACAAAAATGGTAAGCAGCAGAACTGTTTTCAACACTGATAATAATGTGTTTTGAGCAGCAAATCAGCATTTTGAAATGATTTCTGAAGGATCATGTGACACTGAAGACTGGTGTATTTCTGAAAATTCAGTTTTGCATTCACAGGAATAGATGAATTAAAATAGAAAATGGTTATTTTTATTACAGTTAATATATATATATATATTTTTACTGTATTCTTGATCAAATAAATGCAGCATTGGTGAGCATTAGACGTTTCTTTCAAAAACATTGTGTGTGTGTTTGTTTGTGTGTTCCACAAAAGAAAATAAATCATTCAGGTTTGGAATGACATGAGAGTGAGCAAATGATGTTAAATTTATTTTGGGGGGATCTATCCCTGTTAAAACTATAGTTTTTAATATCACGATCAACAAAACATCCATAGTTATCAAATGTCCCCCTGAAGCAACTGTGAAAACACATACAGATCCAGATAAGTGGTTTATGCTGCTCTCAGACTGAATGTGATCTATGCCAGTCAACAAGATGTATGGTTGTTGTTGTTGTTTTTTTAGATGAATATCAGCATAGTGTAAATAAATGGCAGCCGATCAAGATTTCTGACAACAGTCTGCTCCAAATCTGACATGTGAAATGATTTGTCACCATGGGAGTAGAAAACCTCGAGCTATATTGTGCTCGACAGAGCCTTTAAATACAACAAGCCTCCAATTCCTGCATATAATAGCGACACCTCTACAGGCAGCTTATGAGACCAGACTGGTGGCCTGTAGCGCTACCTGGTATATGCTTTCTTTAATAAGAGATTTCTCGCCTTTCTTGACAGCTTTTTTACCTTTCTGCATGTTTTTTTATTTTTATTTTTGCATATAGAAACACTTCTACACACACAAATTGAGGAGGCAGGATTTGTTTTTGTTTTTTCACTTATTTATTCATTTTCTGCTATGAAAGCGACTGGTGCGTGTAGTAATTTCTGTAAAGGTTACATTAAAAAACACGACAAGCAGAAAAGGACTGGATTTACTGAGAAGTAAACAGCCTTTAAAGGGCAGTTATCCAAATCATTAATTCAGCCAATCAAACGACTTAATTAGCAGAAATTCATCAGATGGGCTTAAAGGTCAAAAAGTGACATGCCGGCTGCTTCTCTCCTCCTTCGGCTGGCTTGACTCGCTCTCTTCTTCAACTAAATTGCCTCGCCCGGGGTCTCACTTCCGAAGCCTCTGATTAGAAAAATGCAGCCTTGATGCATGCATTTTAATTTGCCCACAACAATCGCACACACAAATACACACACGTATCCTCCCTCTAACCCTTCCATGGATTAGCCCAGATATGGCCATAGCTATCAGGGGTTCAAATCAACTCCAAAGCCTCTGAATTTAACAAAGCTTACTGTTGCAATTACTGTGTCCGCTTTTTAGTTTTTTCCCCGTTTAATTGGGCGAATCATTCTGTTGTTAGTAGGTCGTCGCTGCATAGAGGAGTTTAATATTTTGGCCTGGCCTGACCCTGGCACCCTACACATTGACTTATTTTCCAGATGCACTGTGTAGAGAATGAATGCATATGCTAATGCTCACGGAACATGAGATATTCCTGCCTGAATTTGTTTTAATGAGCTGGAAATTGGAGGATTTGGAGCACATTTCTGTAGTGACAAAGCTGTAGTGACAGTTTACTGTAGATGCATTGTGTGTGTTTTAGTTTTTCCATGCAGATGATACGAAGGTGACGGCAGCGGAAGACAAAGCCACTACTGATCTTGTGCTGCAAAATACAGAGGTGATGCGCACCCCTTATTTAAACACCAATGGTGCAATTACTGTAAAAACATTTTTTTTTTCATGCATTTTCATTTTAAAGAACCCTTAATGTAGGCATGTAGAAAATGTGTTTTCATTGTAATCAACAGCTTTATTGCTGTAACTTAACTCAAACCTTAAATATTGTGGAAAAATACTAGTAACAACAGCAAATTGGTAACACCTTGGCAACTACCCACAACATCATATTATTGGTGAATTTAGCATGGGCACTAAGTACTTACATTTTGTTTCTCAGATGGCTCACTGTGTGAAGGTGGTGCTGGATGATGTTTGACCAGCAACAACAGTACTTATGTATGTGTGTGTGTGTGTGTGTTCAGGTGGTGTGCCTTGAGTTTGGTTGGAGAGCTGCGTTCAAAAGCCTTGTTCCTCAGATGGCTCACTGTGTGAAGGTGAAGCTGGATGACGTTTTCAATAAGAACCTGCAGCAGGAGGAAGCCACACATGCATCCACCAAAAACTTCATCACCCCTGTAACCCACAGACACAGTCCAGAAAACAACTGTCCCAGGATTGTGGCCAAGGTAACATCAGTGGTTTACATATTAAACCAACAATCATTTATCACAGTCAGTATCATGATTTGTATCTATTTTTAGATTTATAAGTGTATATATACTGCATAATGTTTTTGTTGCATTTATTTGATCACAACTACAGTAAAAAATTTAATAAAGTACAATCATATTTTAATATATTTAAAAATGTAATCCTTGCTAAATAAAAAGTATTACTTTCATTCAAAAAACAAAAATCTTACTGACACCAGTCAAATGTAGTGATAAGAAAGGTTTTTAAATTGTAACATTATACCTAATAGTAAACTAATAACTTTTGCATTGCTTATTAGAGATTTTAGCTAGAGACATGCTATCATCAACTCGGTTGTTGGGATAAACTTTGTCATGTTTCTGAGTTTCTGCCTGTGTGTTGCAGACAGTTAAGTAAGTCTCTTATGAATTAGGATGCTTCTTTCCAGGAATAAAAGCAGTTCAAGGCAGCTTATACTAGGTATTGGAACAGAGCTATAGAGGAAGGTATTTGTGATGCATTCGCAAATATTTCCTTTTCTTTTGAAATACTCCACTGGTTCACAGTGACATGACATGTCTGCTCGTCCTGAGCAGGCACCGTGGCTCCAGGAGCCTCTCTGGTCCTGTGGGTTTGCTCTACGGCTCAGTGTTTTGCCTCATTTTATCCCTCATCACGGAGGTCCCTGTCTAAGACAAGCTCCACTCGCTGCAGCTCAAGCAGATTGATGAGCCATCACAGCCCCAAAGGACAGCCTCTGAGCCAGGATAAGATGCAGGTGTTTCTCCTCCTGCATGCCCCCTCACCAGCCCTTTTTTGTCTTGTTAAAAACATTGATGTCCACAATAGACAAATGTTTTGTAAGTTGTATTTCTGAATGAAACTTAAGCAAAGTTTACAGTTTACACACACACACATTAATTTTGATGGTCTCACTTTATTTTAGGTGGCCTTAACTACTATGTACTTACATAAAAAAATAAGTACAATGTACTTATTGTGTTCATATTGTATTGTAAAACACGTTTGCTGCTACTGAGTTGGGATGGGGTAAGGTTAGGGAGAGGGTTGGAGTTATGGGTAAGTTTAAGGGTGGGTTAAGGTGTAAAGTATGGGTCAACGGTGTAATTATAAATGTGATTACAGAAATTAAATACAGATGTAATTACATGTCGTTTTTTTAAATATAAGTGCAATGTAAAAACATGTATGTACACAATAAGTACATTGTACTAAATTATTAATTAAAATGTAAGTACATAGTAGTTAAGGCCACTTGATATAAAGTGGGTCCATTTTGATTCTTATTGTACACTACCATTGAAACTTTTAGGAGAAATTTTATTTCTTTCATTCAGCTAGGAATCATTCATTTTTGATACAAAGATTACAGTGAATACTAAAACTTGTTATAAGAGATTTCTATTTCAAATAAATGCTGATCTTTTGGACTTTCTTTACATCAAAGATTCCTGGAACAAAATTGTATCACAGTTTCCACCAAAAAATTAAGCAACACAACAGTATTCAGCATTGAGGATAGCATTTTTCAGCTGAGCATAAAAGACACATGAAGTTGACAGTAAATGCTTTATGAGGATTTTCATACACTGTTAAAAATCGCTGTAAAAAAACGGCCAAATTTCGACAGTAAAATACTGTTTTTCATTTAAACAGTGCATTCTGGGTAATATTAATCGTTTTCGAGAAGTAGCCTGCTGCTATATATCGTAAAATAACAAAGTTCAAATTCGACACTCAGCGGCTGTGTTTCAAATCACACCCTACTCCCTCATTCACTATTCCCTACATGAGTTTACTAATATAGTCCACCTGACAGAGAGAATGAAAACTAATGAGTGAATTCAGACAATGATCAACAGCTGCTGTTAATGAGTAGAATCACTGAAGAAAAAAAAACATAACAAGACAAACACATGAAATACAACTGACTTCAGCCACAGCCTTAGATGAAATCAACTGAAGATTTAAACGATCAACAAACAGCTTCACCAACTTCACACATTACTAACCAGACTGACTTTATTTCTATCAGATCAGAGATCAGAGATCAAAAAATCTTATTGAGAATTACAGAGCTTTAGATGATAATGTTACTGTTTCGTCTGACGTCACCATTTTGGAGATCAGTGTTTGCTTTAGTTGGGCTCCTGACCCTTGACTTTTGTTTTATTGTTATATTTGTATCTTTATGATACATCTGTTACAGCAATATTAATCTTCATGGTCAAGTGACTATGACGGTTTCTGTCAGGCGTGATCTGCTAGACTGACTTATTGCTATAATAGTCAATTCATAACTTGGTGTTGAATTATATGAGTGAATAACACTTTTCTTTTGTTTTTTCAATTTTATAAGATTGAACGGTAATGTGATTATCTGGATATGGATTTAATGAAATTTTGAGCTTTAAATATTTTGGGCAGCAGTCCTCACAACACTGAAAGAGAGACATCAACAATCAGCATATTAATCTCAACAATGGTGACAATCAAAAGGTTTATGATGCAATGCATGCTGGGTACCAGCACAGGATAAAACTCATCCATGACTCCCAGCATGCATTGGGGCATGAATAAATTATGCCCCTGAATTGTTCACTTATTTTCTTGAATTCTTATGTGCTTATAATTTTGCATTTGTTTTAAGTTTTAGTAGCATGTGTTGTGATGTTCAGAACTGATCTGTTCATTTATTTTGTGGATTGTCACCATTGTTGTGATTCATACGCTGATTCTTGATGTTTCTGTCTAAATTTCAGCAAAGGTTTTTTTTTTTTTTTATTATGAGTGAAATTTTCTTAACAGTCTTTTATAACTTATGGCTCAGAAGTGTTCATTCTTATGTTGTAATATCAATATTCAATAAGAGAAGAGACACGGGATTAGATCAGAAATAATAGTGTTTGTTCTTGTCAATATATAAACAACAATATCAGATTTTTTTTTTCTTCTGTGTACTTTTGTTTTGCTATAACAAGTTCCAAAGACGCATTGTCAAAGCATGTTAAAAAAAAACTTAGTTGTTGAAAAGTCATGTTCAAGAGCCCAACTAAAGTAAACACTGATCTCCATCATGGTAGTGAAAAAAACACCTAAACCTATTTAACTCTCCATAAGTTCTTCTGTAGACATCTGACAGAAATAAAGTCAGTCTGGTTAGTAATGTGAATCTGGTGAAGCTGTTTTAATAGTTGTTTAATCAGATCTTGAGAGATTTGATGTATTCTTTTATTCAGTTGATTTTCTTGTGGGGTTTAAAGGGTTAAAGATTTAAGATGAAGAAAAAACAGCATGAAACATAATTTAACAGTAATAAACTGTAATTAATTTACAGGAAACAAACTGTAGAAAAACAGTTATTTACTGGCGCCCCTGCTGCCAGTAAAAAACTGTTTTTCAACTGTTTCTTGCCGTAAATTAATGGTTGCCAGCAAAAAAAGTGTTTTTCTACAGTTTGTTGCCGTTAAGTCAAGGAAAAACAGTAATATACTGTAAAATGTAAACGTCAGATTTACCAAATGAAAAAAAAGTTAATTTAACTAAAATATTTGTGAACATCCATCGAAAAAAAAACTAGGCAAAGTCATACACTGATAATGAGAGTAAATACTGAACTTGACTGTATTAATGTGTGTTTGCACAAGAGAAATAGTTTAATGTAGTTTTGTTGTTCACCATTGTGCTGGAGAGTAGAGCCTTTGCTTCAGTCAATGATGAGCCACAAATTCTGGTTTTCTGCTGCTTTATATAAACACAGTAAATGTGGATTCGCTGATACAGTGATGATCTCTGTGTTAAGTACTTCAGCACATACATGTGTGCTATAGCTGACAATGAGCTGCAGTGATTTGAGTAAAAGTCATGTATTTAGTTACTTTATTACTGCACATTAAGTGTTTGCATCGTTATATTAAGAAATATTCCTTCTCAGTGGACTCAAATTAAATAAGTTCATAGTACTAACATCGTAGGAATGCTAGTTTTAAAAACTCGAACTGTTTGAAGCAGTGGGAGTGGAGTTAATTTCCATGGTAGAATTTACGGTAAAATACTGTTAAAAAATAAGAGCTGTAAATTAATGGTTAAGAGCTGTAAATTAACAGTTCTTTACTGGCGCCCCTGCTGCCAGAAAATTACTGTTATTTAACGGCAAAATTTTTTACAGTGTATTGCAAATTTTTCAGACTTTGTCTGGCATTGACTCTGCCAGCAAACCTGTTTTAAACCTTTAAAACCAAAAAAAAAAAAAAAAAAAAAACTTTTAAGCAACATTGCCCCAGCTCATGAAAGTTAGAAATGTCGGCATTCATGTCTGATTTCCACACCATTTCATTGATGCCACTACATGCTGCAAAATTGGTTCACTCTCAAGACCTGTATAACACATTTACGTGTAGGTCAGTGCTTCAGAATGAGCGGCCCTCATCTCAAAGGTTCGCATGTGCATTTATTTGCATTCTCTGCTGCTCTGAGTGTCTCAAAACCCCATCTTTTTGACACATGTCACCATGGCCCATAAGTAGGCAGCGTTATGCTAGCCCAGGCCTGACTTAGCCAGAACGTAGTCAGTCCAGATGCATTACAGAGATCAATATTTCACCAATTCATATTCATACATTTATGCTTAGTTTTGAATTATCAGAGTCGCCAAACTTCACGTCTGCATAATATTTCAGCGAACCATTTATCAACCTGAAACCACCATCCAGCTTATTGACCACCTCGCACTGACGCTCGTCCTTAACCCTGTGTGAGGAGAAGGATTTAGCACTGTTCAAAGGTGCAAGAGGACCACTGCAGAGTTGAGCTCTTAAATGTTTTAAAGCTTTGCTGAGAAATAACCTTGTGGATGCTGTCCTATTGGAATCCATATCTTTGATCTGCTCTAGTTAAGGGTTCTCCGAACCGAAGCAGCAGGCTTTAGAAAGCCATAAATCTCACCGACACCTCTCGGGTCCTCATCACCTTGGATTGGGGTGAATCTTTGCATTCTCGCCCACATATCTCGCACACTTCCCCCTAAGCTTATAACAACAACACTCAGCCTGTTATCGACTCGCTGTCCAGCCGGCCGATTGTTACAAGACCTGCTCAGCCTGTAGGGGCTTCCGCTTTGGCAAGGTCTCTCAGCATGCTTTAGGGATGTCAAAAGCAGCACTGGTAAAAATGATGCCAGTTATCGTATTAGTAGCATAATACCGAGTATGAGATATCAATGCAAACACAGTTGTTTTGACTTTGATATGAACTGGCAGGAGAAATGAGATGTGTCAAAATATTTGTCTTAGTCCTTGCAGTGCGTTCTTATAGAACTGCTGCTGAATATTATGATGTTAATATTAATATGAATTAATATTGATATTAAGCTTTTTTGCGTTTTTTTTTCTTTTCTTAATTGTTCAAACTTAAAAAGCAATATTTACTTGATAAACACTTGCAACATGTCGAAACGTTATAAATTAGATTTATTTACTAGTTATACTAATCTAATTTTTTTATTTATATTTATAACATTTAATTAATATTAGCTTTTCATGACTTGTTTATGTTTTTAATTACCTCAGACATTATATTTACCTAATTCATAAATGCTTGCATGTTTGTTGTTTTATTTTAATTGAATATTTATAGTTGTATAGTTTATTATTAAAATAATTAAGTTGTCCAAATGTACTAATAACACTGATATTACCAGTAATTATAATATTATAGGTAGTATAATAATAATAATAATAATAATAATAATAATAATAATAATAATAATAATGATAATAATAAAAAATCTATATGTAAATTTTCAATATTACTTAATTTATAATTACAGCAGTATTTAAAAAATATCTTAAACTAATTTAATTTAGTATTTAGCTATAGTTTAATATTGTATGCTTTATAACAGTTATTAAAATAAATATACTTCATAAATACTAAATACTACATACAAAACAAGTTATCATATTTAGGAATAGATATAATTTATTATAATTGACCTTTTAAAGAAATTAATATTTTTTTTTTCTGTGGTATTAAAGGTTGTGTTGTGAACAGTGAAATTTGCCTTGATATTGCTACTTAAATTATGTTATGATGATAACCCTGGCATGCTGCATGTATTGTGCCTAAGCATAGTGAACGAGGGTGTGTAATGCAGATGCTGAAGTTTAGTGAAGAAGTATGAAGTCACCTCTTTCTTGCCTGTCTGTGCTTGATTGATAGGCCTGTTATCGGGAAAGTTTCATTTAACATGTGCTGGGTTTTTTCCTCCATGTTCGCAGAGGCCTTGGGACATGGTCACTCCCTGTGGAAGGGGGAAAGGGAGATATATACAATGCAAATGTATATTTTACTGCTCTTGAGTAGGACGGCATCGTAACTCATTTCTATAGGTATATAAATTTGACAGTGAACCCCGTACATGCGTCTGGCTCTTCAGCATGCTCAGATTCACAGTTGTTACTGCTAATCTGCATTGAACACATGTGGCTGGAAGGAAGGAGGAAGAAAGGGAGGAATGGAAGTGCTAGATGGGGATAGATCCACAATGATGTCTTCATTTGTCAATGGTTGGAGAAATATGGGTGGAGGAAATTTGGTGTATGTCCCGTTCCAGGGCTGCCTCTTTTTGGCAATAACCCTTAGGGGTCTTCCTTTCAAACGGCGTGCCTCCCGAGGCAATGAAAGGCAGATGTAACAGGCACACACACTTTCGTAATCATTTTGAAGAAAAAATACCAGTGCTGATTCCCTGTTTCCTCCAGGAAAAATGTGGAAAATTGAGATAAGTGTTGCTTCTCTCTCCAGGCGCCACAGGAGGGGAACTGCAGGTATTTGAATCAGAAAATGGCCCTGAATGTCTCACACAGTCATATCGGCATGGATGATTCGGTTATTCTACTACAGTAAATGCTAGTCGGTTCGCATTTGGTAGAGCTCTGTGAGCTGCTGAAATGCAATTTCGGTCTTCAAAAAGGGAAGTTTGAGTGTTGTATGATAAAGAATTTCTAGTGTATAGCGTTGGATGCTTTTTGTTGATTTAAGCCGGACAGGATGGAGTACCTGAAAGTTATTTCACAATAACTATCTGCGAATAATTCTACCAAATGGTCGTGATAGTAAAGACATCTGTCTAGTGTGGATAACAGTATGGTTTCACCAAACAAGTTTGTTACAGTTAAAAATACCTCCACCAGTGTTGGAGATGAAGTGTTCCAAAATGTAATGTAATGTAATTTTTTTTTCCTGAAATAACTGGCCTGTTAATTGATAGTAAATGAAATAAAAGTATAACATAATAAAATATGAATTATACATATTGATATGCTTTATTGTCTTTATTAATTTGACATTTTAGGAGCAAAGTGAGGGACACATTAAAGCACAAGTATTGGTTTATAGACAGACACATACTGTATTCACTTTATTACCAGGTCTGTGCTGATGTTCTGGAGCAGATGGATTCTTTTCTCCCTCTGGCTGTGGCATTTAGAGAGGACGGCCTGCTGCCTGTGTGCTCCAGCTACGTGGAGGTGTGTGGCCGTGTGACCTCCCTCTTACTGACCAGACTGGAGGAGAGGGCAGGGGAGGTGCCGGCCTCCACTTCCTTCAAAAACCTGCCTATTCTGATGGTCAGCAGTGTCTACATCCTCCAGACACTCACGCACTATGAAAGCCAGCTCAGAGACTCCACACGCATGTGAGATACACTCAATCACACTAAATGTACTAATTATACTAGTATAAAATTATAATAATAATGAGAGAATTTTTTTTTTACTAATAGAAAAAGTAATTATAATATTTGTTCATATAACTGTATTTTTTACATTATTTTATTATAAATATTTATACTCTGTAAAGCATGAATTTTTTCCCCCCATTTTCAATAAAAAGCAACAGCTTAGACCTTAAAACAAGATCAATATTACCGAAAAAAATTTAATAAGTTCAAGAAGCAGAAGCAAAACTTTATTTTCTGAATATATTCTTACTATATAATTTCTTTCTTAATTTTTAAACAAAAACCTAGACAGATTTAGAGTGGTTTATGCTCAATACACTATAATATAATTAATGCAAAAAGAAGTATAATTAAAAAAGCAAAAAAAAAAAAAATACAATTGTTATACAATTTCTTATTTGCATGTATTTGCATTTTCAAATTCACATCTTATAATAATTTAAAAGCTGTACATTATTTACACCTATTTTCTGTTGTGGATGTGGTGTTAGAAATGATAAAGAAGTCTGATTCTCTATGATGTGGTACCCCTGATTTCATAAATTAATCCAAATCTCTCTTGGATGAAAAATGAAGTAAATAATTGAATATAAAATGGTATAAAAAATCTCAAGCTTGGGTTTGACCTGTGCATTTATACTTAAAGTGAAAAGTGTTTGGAGAGCCTTGAGCATTGCT
This sequence comes from Carassius auratus, assembly GCF_003368295.1. Lineage (NCBI taxonomy): Eukaryota > Metazoa > Chordata > Actinopteri > Cypriniformes > Cyprinidae > Carassius > Carassius auratus. The sequence goes on along the minus strand of NC_039247.1, from coordinate 18,546,748 downwards.
AAAGTTCACCGATTTATAGAACACTTTGTCAAGGCCAGGTTTCCCCGGCCAGGCAGCCTGTCAGATGGATGCCAGATTTACTAAAATGCTGTAATTGGATTGTAAAGAACCGGAGTGAGACGTATGTGGGCTGGTGCGCTCTGACAGAACTTTTCACTTATGTATTCGTAAGGCTATAGCCAAGAATGAGTGACAGAAAGTCATACAGAATGGGGTATCGGATGTATGTGTGGCCTTGTACTTGAAGAGAGGGAGTGAGAAAATATTAGGCGAGGAAGAATGAGGTGTTGAATGATTGACAGGTAATAATTAGAGCCATTTGCTGATATTAATCACAGTGGCTCTTTGACCTGTAAACTACACCGCTTTTGCATTAAACCAGGCCTTGTGTCTTTGATGTCTCCAACCCCAGGCCTCTAACTCTGCTGCCCATTCAGAGAAGCCAGGATACGATCACCTGACCTGCTACTGCGTCCATGTGTGTGCCACTAGTATACTACAGGATGCCAAGAGCCACTACTGGAGTGACCCCAACCCGTTTTAAGGGGTACAGATGGCTGAAGCTTTTCTGGCAATATTTCAATAATAGTTCACATTATGTGTAAGCCTGTTGAAGGCATTTCTGTAGCGTTGGGTTAGGTTATTGGAAGACAAACCATTCTGTACCTCTATAAACTGTGCTCAAGGACAAATCTGTGGTTAAATCACATTGCAGATTCACATTCAGATCATAAGTGTATCTGTACTGAAATGCTGTAACATTTGTTAATTAATTATAAATTGTGTTGTATTGTATTGTTAAGTAGGCTTCCTCTTAAATCCTTGGATTTGCATGCTGTTATTTTTCTTGTCCTTGACTATTTAGTCGACTTCTCTTAGGCTTTCATGAAAAGAATCAGGTGTGTACATCCAGCCTTAGTGCTGCCATACTAAAGAGCATTTTTTATGATTGCGTTCAAAACATCTTACTTATTCAAAATGCTTGAGAATGTTGTATATATATATATATATATATATATATAGCATTGTGAATGTTGGAATGCTTTTAAATGTGTCTTGTTTTGTTATGCTTTGTTTTGTTTGCAGGTCTATGTGTTTTGTTGACCAATGGAAGATGATGGATTATTTGGGAAAGTTATTTAAAACATTATTTTTCATTAGATTGGATATGGAGTTATTCATTTCTATTAATCCGTTTAAACTCTTAAAACAACATATCCAATCAAAATTTCAGTTTGTTGACATCATCATCCAAAAATGATTTGAATCAAATAAAGATTTGAATCAAATTTTAGGTATAAAACAATATGGAGCTAAATAGTGGATAACTGACAAATTTGTGTAAAATGTATAGAAATTGTAAAAAATAAGAAGAAGAAATTAGGTTAATTTAGAGCAAAACAGTTTGAGAAGTATTCTCTGATTGTTTTTAACTAGATTATTAATTTATTTATTTAATGAGGAAGAATTTATATTTCATTTGGCTGCCATTTGATAAAAATAAATAAATAAACAAATAAATAAAATGTGTTCATTAAAATTAAAATCAAACTTTTAAGCATTTTCAGACTGAATAATGAGTATTTATATTTATATTAAATATCATAGGGATATAAATATAAAAAATAATCTCATAGGAATATTACTATAGAGTTTCTAGCTATATCATTCTCATAAAATCCTTTCCTCTAGTCTTTTCAGTGGGGCTTGCAGTGCCCTGAGGTAAGCGTTAGACTCAACCATCTGTGTAGCCCTAACTTTACCTCCATTAAGATATCTGCACACACATAAGCGATCTCTCACAGATGAATACACACACATCTGCCTGTTGCGGGGCTGTGGGGCAGACTGGCCTGCTGTGCGCAGGTGTGCAGCTGGCTCTGCAAGTCTGCACCTCTGTTGACCTGTATCCCCTCTCTTTTGCTTTTTTTCATTCATCCCTCATTCATTTCATTTCCTCCTGAGCAAATGGCACAGGGCCGGGGGCTTCCAGAGGCCCGGTCTCTAGCACCAAATCCCTGGGTCCAGCGTGTGGTCATGGCCCTGTGTGTCTCTTTCTTTCTACAGCTGACTTAGCTGTGGCTCACTGGTGGACCACGTCCCAGCTCTCATTAGGAGATGTAGAACATGGTTGTTAATAATCTCTCTTTGGTCACACTCCTAATGCTGCTTCCTCTTTGCCTGAAAGTAATTAGCCTCTTAGGAAACCAGAGTCTCTCGTCCTTTTTTATCATTTTTGCCTTTTCTGAATTGTGTTTCTCGTTCTTGATTCTCCGTTTGAGCTGTTTAACATGTACAGTATCACAAATTCTGACCCTTTAGATCAGTCATCTTACTCTTGTTATGCACTAGCTTTGTTCTCTGTAACTTTTACAAAAAGAATATTGTGACATAAATTAAGTGCAGAAATAATTTACAGTGCACTTAAACTTTCTTTAAGACTTCTTTTTAATTTAATTGGATGGAAAGAGAAATTTAGGACCCAGGAAAAACCAATAAAATCTGATTAAAACATATTTCAACGAAAAACATTAATTTAATCTTTTGTGATCAGGGTAAATAAAGTAAAGATAGCAACATCTTCCTAAGCTTGAGTAATGAAATGATTGAAAAACTCACTCCAGTGTTCACCTAATTGTGATATTGTGCAGAAGAAAAAAAAACAATTGCACATTGTGATTTCCATTTTGAAATCAGGAGTTAAAGTTATGATATTTTGTCCAACATATTAAGTCCCAGGTGATGAAATTTGAAGTGTACTGCAGAACAGGAATGACTGAATATCCAGATACAACTTCAAAGTATCCATGCATTCCCTCTCTCTCTCTCTCTGTCTGTGTGGTAATGAGGGGTCCAGGTGCAGTGTGCAGGTGGCATGACCATGAGGGTCTGGAACGACCTTCTGTCTTTTCCTTTCTATTATTTTTTGGCATTTATTTGCCATGATATCATCATCATCATCAACATCATCATCATATTTTTTACCAGTCTCTCATTGTCTATTTTTTTTTTTTTTGTCTCCTCCACCTTTTTTTTAAGGCGAAAGGTGTTCTTTCTCCATTCAGATGTGGCACTATTATCTCACAGTCCTGCGCGGTGACCTTTGTGGCTCCGTTGCCCCCACACAGGCCCGGCAGACCTTGGCCCAGGTGCTGTGTGAGACCCTGGAGGTCTTAGTTCAGAGGTACTCAAGAGCGCGACCCTCCTACAAAAGACTCTCCCAGATCAGGTACCAGATATGAAGACCTGCCACAATTTTACATTAGAGCTGTTGCTACCTTTTAAATTGTGTGAGCTAGGAATAGGAAACATACAGTTCATTGATGATTCCATTCACAATTAACATTCATGTGCATCTGATTGTTGCGTTGTGGAGATGCATCATGCAGGAAATGGCATGCTTGGATAAAGTCACTTGCCTACATCTTTGTGGCCAGTGGTCACACTCAAGCACATTCTAACAGAGAGCAGTCATCCATGCTGTCTGATTGAATGATCTTACTGTATTTCTGCTGCACTGAGAAGCACAAGCCCACCTCCAGGAACCTCGGGCTTAGCAGACAGTGTTGAATGCTTTAGTGATTATGCCAGTGTTCGGCCCCAGGGGTCAAAGCGGATCTCCAGATTTGTAGAACAGTCTCTCTTTGTTAGCACATGGCCCTGTCTCAGTGCCTGGCGGAGGGCCTGGTTCTTTCATGCTAGACCGGGCCCAACCACCCAGGCCTTGTGGGTTGCATTAACACATACTTAAAGTGGTTAAAGATGCCACAAGAACACTCTTCCCCTCCACTCCAGGACTGATGAGAAGGAGCAGATCGCGCAGGGCCGCAGGGAGGTTTTTTGTTTCAGCAGATGAGCTTTGCTGCAAGGACACCCGGTTATGAGCTCTGCCAGGCAGATGGGCTTTTCCTCTGCTCCATTCTCTTTCTTGTGAAAGGGGAACTTTCGCTGTGCTATAAGGCAGAACATGATTGGTGGGTGATGAAAAGCTAAGTTTGATAGGGAAACCGAAGTAGGTAATATGACTTCTCTAGATGCTGAGAGACTGTACAGAAGTACAGGATTCAGTGGTTTGAACTGAACAAGACATACACTGATATGTGTGTAATTGGGTGGTGTTGGTGCAGTGGATACGACACATGCCTTTGGTTTTGAGAGACCCAGGTTTGAATCCACTGTGAGAAACCAATGTGTCCCTGAGCAAGACATTTAACCCCTAGTTGCTCCAGAGAATGCTGATTTTCCCTATTTTTTACATTTACATTACTGTTCAAACTGTTCCATTAAGCAGCCACAACCGTTTTTAACATTGGTAATAATAATAAATGTTTTTTTTTATACCATATCAGCATATAAGAATGATTTCTGAAGACTGGAGTAATGGAGTAAAAATTTAGCTTTGTCATCACAGGAATAAAGTACTTATTAAAAATGCATAAAAAAACATTTAAAAAGTTTAACCAGCCCCCAAATTTTGAACGGTATTACACAGCAACACATTGGATTTTTGCTAGAAAATCTTGCGTAGGACACAGTGTGTGCACCTGAGTTATTCCTAATATGTGGTGTCTCATTTCCTCCTACAGGGTTGATATTACAGCTATTCTGCTGTGCGTGGAGCATCTGATGTGGAGTGTGTGTGACTCTGTGGAGGAGCTGCTAAGGCCTGATGCCGCTCATGGATCTTGGATGTGGTCCATACACAGCCTGGGTAACCAGCGACTGACTGTACTGATCATCCTTACATCCCCTCTAGCAGAGCTCCACAGGTGACACGAGTCAGAATTAACTTCTGGATTATTGTGATTTACAGAGGTGAGATTAGCACATTGAAAACTGTATTCCCATCTCTCTATATATTTGTATATTTATTTTATTCTCCAGGGTTTTTCAGGGAGGTTGCGGTGGAGGAATCAGCAGAACTCCAAAGTTTCCAGAGGCAGTGAACAGTGATGAACGTAATCAACCCAGCACTGTTCACAGAGGAGCTGCTGAGGTACTGAGAGGAATAAGCAACAAATAAAAGTGTTCAGCCCATGATCACTTAGAGTGATTTACTCTTTAATTAACCACCCCAGAGATGTCTTATAGTTTGAATTACACTATTTAAAATTTGGGGTTGATACAAAAAAGTATTTCATATATAAGTCTTTATGCTTGCCAAGGCTGCATTTATTTGGTCAAATATTCTGTAAAAAGAGTAATATTATTATGAAATATTGATTGAGATTATAACAATTTATTATTTTAATAGCAAAGCTGAATTTTCAGCAGACATTATTCCTGTCATCAGTGTCATGTGATTCTTCAGAAATAATTCTAATAGACTGAATTGTTCCTCAAACAATTTTTATTGTTATCAATGTTAAAATGTCACAGTGTCTGGTCTGTGTTTCCCTGGGTGTCCACTAGTGGTCTCACTTCCCCATAGTCACCCCACTGCAGGCACTACATTTCCCATAAAGCCTTTGTCCCTTTCATCACTGTTAATTGCACACCTGTTAATTGCACTCAGCTGTCTCCACTTTCATCGTTTTCACCTGTCTATATAAACCGGTCTGTTTCTATCTGTTTCACGGAGTCCTTGTTTTCCGTCACCTGGCTTTCTCGTGTCCCCTTGTGTTTTTTCATGTTTCTTGTTTTTGGACTGCTTTTCTTGTTATCGTCCTCTTGCCTGTTTTTGGATTTTGGATCACCCCATTAAAACACTGCAACTGGATCTCTCGTTTCCTGTGTGCATTCGTTCCATAAAAGAGTCATGCTGCTCAATATTATTTGGGAAACTGAAAGTTCAAAAGAACAGTGTGTGTGTGTGTATATGTGACCCTGGACCACAAAACCAGTCTTAAGTGTATTTTTTTCAAAACTGAGATTTATATCATCTGAAAGTATCTGAATGTATATATATTTTGAAACAAAAGTTCACTGACACAATATTGCATATAACACAATATTGCATATATGTGTGGTTCTTTTGTAATTTGTAAGTATATATTTTGTATAAATTAAATATGCATTTCCGTAACAATGTAAATTACTACATTTTAATCACTCTTTCATTCGTGTACCTTTGTGAGTGATTGTGTGTGTGTGTGTTTAACAGTAGACAAATTAAATAGTACAGTTATAATATTAGGAAGAATAATAAAAAAAATACTACAGTACGATTACTTATTTACATCAAATTTACTCACCTCCAAAAAAAACAACAACATAATCATGTGCCATTTTTTTTTTAAATAAAATATTTGTAACATAAGAATGCATAAGACATAAAAACCACACCAGATTGCTCTGTACCTTTATTATTGAGCCCATTTTTAAGTTTTATTACAAGAAAAACACATAACTCATATAATATAGGGAGTTGTTGCAGATCACCCAGATGAGGCTAGTGTGGCCTTTCAGTTTACGTTCATGTGTTAGATGCATGCAAACACAGTTAATACATTACTGCAGCCACCAGACCCCCAAACTCACGGCCCTAATGCAGGCCAGATGCAGATGCCATAGTTAGTCATGCTGTTTATGCTGACATGCTCTGCGGGTCTTCAGCCCGGGTGTGAAAGGCTGAAACTGAGCCTGTAGGAGGACTGTGAAACCAGGCAGAATGTCAACATCACCCTCCTCAAGCCCCCCCAGCACAGCTCCAGACTCCCACTCCAGTGTGATATCATCGGGTGTCCCGCTTACACAAATCACTAGTCTTCAGCCCCACCGACTCCACTTCCATGAAGTCGCAGGGATTTAAATTAGTGCACTTTTATTGCCTGCTCCGTTTTTATTTATTTATTTAGCCTTGCTGTGTTCAAGACTCCCTGAGGGTCTCGTGGTGAGGGCCCCACCAGAGCCAAAAGGCCAGACACCAAAATCATACACTTCTCCTCACTCAAACACTCCAACCATCTGACAGTTTGGATTATTAAATAAAAAAAGTAATAAAAGAGACAAGAAATATCAATAAATCATAGAGCATTATGGTCAGAAAAGGGGCTTTTTTTTGTAATGTGTAGAAGTTCAAGATACAGTGAAACCTGACCTCATGGTGAAGCTTAAAGATTTATCAGGACTATTAAAGTGGGATAATGGGTGGATTACCGGTTCTTTGACATGACAAAGCTGTTGCTTAACTAAAGCATAATGTTCCCCATTATAGCAGAATTCAGCCCGCCTCTTTTTTGTGCCTTTATGAGCATCACATTTGCTCTTTAGAAATAAATAATGATAATTAGTGCTGTTTGTTTGCTTAGGTAAGCATAACAGTCCATCGGGATGTCACGGGGCAATTGAAAATGTTGACCTCTTTATTTATTTATTTATTTATTTATTTTTTGCATGAGGTCTGTTTATCTGACATCGGGATCAAGTTGGTCACATAAATTTGTTGCGATGGCCAACAGAAAATTGCTTGGTTGGAAAGTGACTGCTGTGTGAGCTGTTTTTCATACATTGCTATCCCACTGATAACAGACAATCAGTCAAGAGACTTACAGTTGTTACAATTATTAAACGGTCCTAGATCATATGATCACATCATAAACTTTCAAATGATAAACTTTTTTTTTTTTTGTGATGATGATGATGTTTTGTCATCTGAACAATCAGCATGTTATTAAACAAAAGTACAATCCATTGGCCATACTGTACTATTATCACTCTTTGCCTTCATTCCTGTCACATGATAATGGATTCTTTGTGGTAGAACTGTTGTTCTAATACAATATGCTCTTTTGAATGAAGAGGAGATGTCCTTGGATTCCTAAAATTATTTACCTTTTCACTATTTTCTACAGCAACTGTAACTGTAATGTGGGTCTTAATGTGACTTTATCCAACACCAGTATAACATTATAACATTATAATAGTATAACCAGTAAAACATATGTTTTCTGGTGAATAAATGAATAACAGTTTTTATGTCATTTTTGTGGTGATATAGTTAATAGATCTTTTGAACTTTATGAAAAAAAAAAAGCAAATGTATCCCTGTTTAACAAAAATTTGAAGCAGCACAACTGTTTTCAGGATTGATAATAATATAAAAGTTAGCATATTAGATTTCTGAAAGACCATGTGACACTGAAGGCTTGAAAAATGGCTGATGAAATGTCAGCTTTGCCATCAAAGAGATACATTACATTTTATAACATATTAAGATAGAAAATAATTATTTCAAATAAATGTGATACAATAAACAAAGCTTAAAAAATAAGGTCATTCATTTTAAATGTTTGAACATTGGCATTGAGCTTAATTCAAATATTTATGTTGTTTAAGGAATTTTCCAGCTTGTGAGGGATCCTCTTTATGTCTGTTTGAGTTACGGGTGTCTGAACCCTGTTACAATCCAGCTCTACTTCTGCAGACCATCCTTCACAAGGACTGCTTCCTGCTACAGATCATCATCTCTTACTTGTGTAAGCCCTGACACACTTCTTACATTGTACATGTACCCTAACCAAAGATTCCAGATAATGAAGCATGATGAAAGTTGGCAAAATATAAAAAAAATATATATAGTGTTGGTTTGCCAAAATGTTGATTCATCTCCACATGCATTCAGATCTGATGTAGGTCACAGAACAGAAGAGTGGCTTGCATTAAGAGAATACGAGGAAATGCTCTTTGAAGCCCGTCAGCGCTTTCATTGGTTTCCACAAATGAATTTAGTACAATTTATTGGTGGAAAGACTGATTAACTGTGAGGATGACCCAGTGACCTTGCTGCTCTTAATAGCCTGCACCTGTTTTTAATGGGTCTTCTTTTCGCACATCTACTTCTGTTTTCAATAAGCTGTTGTGTACAATCGTGAACTGATCACAAGATGATAACATCGCTCGAGTCGCCCAACACCTGCGCAGAGGAACCGTGCTGAGTCCTTTCATTCTCGCAAAGTACACTATAGAAATCGCTAATTGCTAGTCTACAATTTTGAATTGCACTCTGTTAAATTTGCTAACAAGTAAATGCTAGCTGAGGGCTTGAGAGGCTCGTTCCAATCAGACGCATTTGATACTTATTATTTCACAAAGTAAGGCAAATCCACCTGTATTTTCCACCATCTCGTATGCTGCTCAGCTTCATCAGATTTGTGTTTCGTCGTCAGGCACATCGGAGATTCATCTGGACTGTTGTAAGAATGTCGTTTTATTCACTCATCACCCTCCTTATCATTTCTGAATCAGTAGAGCTCAGTAATAAACACTCATGTGAGAGCAAAGCGAATGACCTTTAAAGATTTTCCTCTTTCTTCCTTCCACTCTGAAGAGTCTAACCTTTAAAGGCTGTTTTGTGCTTGCACATTAATTCACATTATGGCGGAGCTCATTAATAACCAAGCTCGGCTAAGAGCACGTCTGCCTGCGTGCTCTGGTGTGGGAATCACTTTGCCGTAAATCAACACTGCCTGGCCGCAGCCTGGCTAATTAAGAAGAAACGCGGTGGCTCGGGTGTCTACCGTTTAGAGAAACCGCTGTCTCTCAGCACAGTTTGGGAGCATTTAGCGAAAAGCTGTGCTGTAAATAGGAGCTTGTTTGAGGAACTGATCGCAATGTCTTGTTCCAATTAAGGGCCTCCAGTGGAAACTCATTTGTGAGGCCCGGTAGAAAATCAAAAGGTGTGTTTGTTGGCAACGTGTCAAGGTTGCAAAGGTTTGTTAGCAGAGGCTAGAATTGGTTTGTGGAATGCCTTCCCTCGAGAAACACCAGAAGTTTATTTATCATAGTACATCCAGTGGCTCGTAAATGGAAGATTGCAAAGAGGTGGTCATTAACCTGTCCGGCCTTTTGCCGCCCCTTGTGGCTATTTATAAAAGTCCCCTGTTTTTTTTCAAAAGCCTTTAGTTCTTTTTAATAACTTTTTGTATTTTAATGTATTGGAAACTGGGAATCGTGGAATACATTTGTGGTGTGATAGACTGGACTGGAACCTGCATTTCCTTGACTCTTCACATGAAATCAGAATCAATCTGGTTATGTCAAACTATTTTAAATGGCATTTAATTGTTGTAAAGGGCTTTGAAAAATTTTAATATTGTCAGTGCTATCGTCGGAGCCTTGTGGGAAGCTGTTCCATTTTTGGGTTTGAGTCTAGGCTTGAATACCTTTCCTGATCCCATCACCTTTTCTCTCTACCACTTCGCTTCCTGTCTAGCTGCTGTACTATCAAACTTAACTGTTTTGCACAAATATTGATAAGAATTAATGGATTTTTTTTCTTTGTTAAAGATAAGAGGTTTGAATTAATAAATATTTAAGTTTGATTTTTGTTATAACCTGACAAACTAAAAAGTAAACTATTACACTGTAAATTTATAGATTTACATGTCAAATCCTTTGTGCCTGACCTCTATGGAAAAGGCAAAGAACTGTAAAAATTGTAGCCTGCTAATACACTACGCAACTGCAAAAATTTGTTGTTGTTCTGTGAACGATTAAAAATGCATGTTAATTCAAAGCAAAAAAAAAAAAAAACCTTCATTTTCCTCTTACTCCTGTCTTTTAACCATCTGTCACATAGAATCAGATTTTTAATATTAAATTCATTCCAGATGGAAAAAAATGTATAAGAATAAACCCTCTGATATAAACCAATTTTTAGTAACAACTGGATAATTAGACTGAAAGACAGAACAAGACACCAAAAACACCAAAACCTCACAAAGTAAAATGGCATCTATACCCGTTTCCTCACACTTGTACCAAAAGACAGCAGAGTTGATTCTCCGTGCTCCTTCAGCTGCAGTCGAATTCAGGATCCCTGTTAAGCAAAGCAGTGTTTGCTAACCTCACACTCTACTTCGACAGGTAATTTTGGCCTGTCATTTCAAAACAGTCCAACATTTATCAAAAAACTGTAAACAGCAGCTTGCTTTTTATCAGAGATACTCATTGAACGCTGCGTTGCATTCGATTGCCTATTCAAACGTCATCTCTAGGAAGTGAGACTGACAGGGCTGAACCAAAGTCACAACCATCTTGCATTCTCTACAACCCCACAGGCCTGACAACATTTGGACAAGGGCATTCAGTCACATCTTGTTGTTGTGGTCACACCCTAAACATGCTCAAAAAGTCCTGAAACTTTGCGCACGCATCAGAAAATTTACGACTGATATAGGTTTTAGAAGAGGGTGTGGCAAAATGGCTCAACAGCACCAGCTATTCTAAAAAAATCAACAGCTTTCGAGCTATGTTTCACCTAAATGGATAAAAATTGGCACACACATGTAACACACCGATACCTACAAAAAAGACTTGTGTAGCAAAATTCGAAACCCAACAGGAATTCGGTTATTTCTAATTTTATGAGCAAATTTTGTGTAATTTTTGTCATTTGCATGCGTTGTATTTTAATGAACTCCTCCTAGAGATTTATTCAGATCAACACCAAATTTGGTATTACTAATCTAAATGCCTTTGCGATTGTTAAATTGTGAAGATCTTGAGTTTTCGTTGAAGGGCGTGTCTGTGGCGGCCTGACAAATTTCGATGTTTCACCATGAAAAAGGAATTTGCTATAACTCCATCATACAATGTCCAATCTGCCCCAAACTTCACATGCTTAATAAAACTCCGGAATTGTACCGATTGACATGCCCATATTCAGTTATAGTCATAGCGCCACCTGCTGGCAACAAGAAGAGTCATGTTTTACGCTGCAATGAACTACTCCTAGAAATCGAATGACATCAACACTTTATTTTGGTCAGTCCAAAGTTAGTGTAAAATAAAAAAAACCCTCTGGCAGTGAGCCCGGGTGAGAGGCCGTTCATCGCTGCTTGCAGCTTTAATTTTGCTTGTTTTGTTAGATTTAAATTTACTTTATATACACTACTGTTCAAAAGTTTGGGGTCAGTAAGACCTGTATTATTTTAAGAAAGTAATACTTATATATAGCGAGGATGCAGTAATTTGCTAAATAAAAATAGTATAACATTTTTTACAGAACAGAACATTCAAGCTTTGCCTTAACAGGAATAAATTACATTTTAAAATATATTTAACTAGAAAATGTATTTAAATTGCAATATTTAATCAAATAAATGTAGCCTTGGTGAGCATAAGATGCATCTTTAAATAACACAAAAAAAAAAAAAAAAAAAAAAACTATTGTATGGTAGTGTGTATGTAAGATAGGTTAATGCATCACCTGATAGAGCCAGTGACAGACCCGGCAAATAGTCTCTCCAACTTGCTCCGGACCAAATATATTGTTAAACCTTGTTATTATTTTTGATATCACTTAAAATAACCATAATAATGTACTTTCAGGTCTCTGTGTGGAAAGAGTAAAAGAAGTGTCCCCTGATACTCACACTGCAGCTGCAGAGTTTTTGGAAGCTGTTTTTTCCGTTCTGTCCTCCTTCAACTACCTCCCCAGGGCTTTAACTTGAGCGCTAGAGGGCTACCTGGACCAGAGACACCTATGGGAGCATTTTTACAACTTAGCAGGTGAAGCCATGCAACATTTTTCCATGCTTTGTCCTGCATTTGTTCAGACTTCAAAAGGATGCAATTTTAGTCAGATGTGGCTATTTAGTTATCACCATGTGCCCCCATTGTGTCCCCTAATTGCTTCAATAACAAATCTGACCAGCTGGAAGCCTATCATCAAATCAAACCCATAATTAAACCTTCAGCTGTCTCTTTCATTAATTATTTATTTACATTTCAGCCTTCTCCTTGTTCCTCTCTGCAAAAGCCACAGCATGAACATTTTTATTGTGTCAATGTTAACCGTATTGATTTTTCATGCTGACATAGAATCTGCAATTATGACCTGACACCTTTTGATTTGGCTTTGATTCAGGGGGTTTAATCCAAGCTGAAGCTCTTATGTTTTGTGTTTTATTACATGTGAGAGGTAATTATATTTGCACAAATTAGACAAATGACAGAGGTGGGAGTGGAAGAGTGTGTTTTATGCTGTTATTCTAATGTAAGGGGTTGTGTTTTTGGCTTAAATGACCATGACCAATCTTCCCTAAAGATAATCTTCTAGAGCTTGCTTAGCACATTGATTGTGCCATTTAGCAGAGCTAGTCGGACTGGTCAGGAGAATGATCCATATTTGTACTTTTTGGCACTGTGGATGTTTAGAAATGTAACTCCCTTAAAACACATTTTTAAAATGCTTCATTTTATTTAATTGTTTGCTAACGATGTCCAAAAATTGAAATATATGCCTCACAGGAAATTTAATCATTTTGCTTTTCCTCAAGTCCCTAGATCTTGTGTCATTTCCATGTTATAATGACAACGTTATTAGGTGTGATATATCATAGTATTGACGAAAAATTTATATAAATAATTTTTTGCACAATACATAATGAATAAATATATGTATTTATGTATATATGAGATGGTTTTTTTGACTCATTGTTTAAATCAGATCTGTATCTGGGACAAGAGTAAAACAATACAATCAATGTATAAATAGCTGCAAAAATGATGTAGGTTTGATAAGTTTTAATGTGACGGTTACACAACTATAAGAAACAACTGAAATTAGCCTAAAAAATAAATAAATAAATAACAGTTTCTTGGGAAAGAAAAATTGCTGATAGATAAAGAAATGATGAGTTCTGTCCCCCTTCTTCTTTTGATGTAATGTCCTGTGAACAAATATGAAAAAAATATAAAGAAATAAAATCGTTTTTACACAGTATCTAATAAATTTACAAAAAATACGTTTGATATAATTATTAACTATAATTTATTGTGTTTCTTCCAGACTTCAGTGAAGAGGAGCTGGCCTTGTTTAAATGCATCAGGTCCATTGTTTGTGAATCACCAAACGTTTGATCCACCTGGTCAGCATAATGCAGGACTGTAAAGACCAGTCAGCACCTCTGATTCGACAGCACATACCAAAACATGTCCTAATCAAAATCCCAAAAGAGTGGAACTACATTCCACATGATCCTATGTTTAATGAAACCAGCAAGAGTAAGTAAAGCTTTATTAACAGTAATGTTCATTTATTTATAAAACATTTGTACCATTTTTAACTGTGAAGTTAAATGTAATCTTATTTAAGATAATATATATATATATATATATATATATATATATATATATATATATATATATATATTATTAATAAAAAAAGAAAACCTAACCAACCCTCATTGTTTTTCTTTCTTCTTATCAGACAGCATGAATCTAGCTATCCAAGCCCTCTCTTTCATCTTCACCCACCTTCCGTCAACCATAGCCTCTCTTCCACTGCCTGTGCGCTTCCTGTTCACCGTGGCAGAGAAGAGGCTTTCCCAGCATGCCAGACAGCTGAGGTCTACCGGCCTGCTCCTCTGGGTGTTATTGGTCAGCCTCTGTCAGGATCTAGAAAATGGGGAAACCCTGGAGCTCTTGTCTGGACAGCCCTTGGAGAGAGTGGCCAAGGATAGGCTGAGTCTGCTATCAGAATGTGTGCAGGTCAGCCTGGGCCAGCAGAAGGGTGTTCCCAAGCCTCTGCTCCATAAGGTGCTCCAGGGCCTGGAAGAGAAGAAGCTCAAATTGGCCTCCATGCAGCTGCAGAAGACACGAAAGCTTTGCTGTGATAGGTGAGATTTCAAAAAAAAATAAAAAAAATAAAAATAAAAGACAAGCCGGATGGAATCATATATTGATTTAAGCCCTTAATAGCTAATTCTTCTTTAAGCTCATCCCTTTTATAAAAGATGTTTCAAGCTTTTGGCATTTTTATTTGTTAACCAGTTAACTAAGTTGGTCGCTGTCAATTGATATTTTGATGTCAATTAAAGACTTCAATCTCACAATTAATTCATTTTTAGAAATTAACTTCATCCTTCATCTTTTGGCAAAATAATTATTTTGTTTTCTTGTGTGTGTGTGTGTGTTTTCCTAGCCTGTAGCTTGTCGTTTCAAGCTTTTTGATATGTGTACAGCCTTTTTAAAATGTCACCCACTGGATTTGAGTGTAGAAATCCAACTTAAACCACAGAAGAAAGTGTTGCAATCCTTGAATCATGTACTAAAAATCATCTTAGCAATATAAAATCATCTTAGCAGTATAATGCGAGGCTTAATGATAATGATGAGCACATTATCTTATGGCAGGTAATGTGGGCCTTAATTCAGGGTATTTTGTAATGCCACTGACCCCAAAATATGTGATTTCTTTTTAAGGGCAATTATAAAGTTGGCTATATTTTTATGTGTAAACCTGTGATACAGTATTTTAGTTTATTTATTTATTTTCTCTGAGCAAGAATTTGAAAACCTCTGCCTTAAATAATGATCCTGTACTAATTATTTCTTCAAACGATTGATTTTGGAGCACTTCTGAAAAGTGACCTATACGTAATGATATTTTTCATTGTTGCCCCAAAAAATTACTTTTACCGTGTAGTCTAAGCCATGTCCAGAAACAAGCTCATGGTTAATTACCCTTATTGAAAATGATATACCATAAAAAAACTAAAAAATACAACTTCCGAGAAACACTGCTCCCAGTGACAGAAAAAAAAAAAAGTCAGGGCAAAAAAAAAAAAAAAAGAGTTCGCAAATAGGAAGAGTGATTATGTATCGCCTGTCTTAGACATTCAGTGGAACCATTACTATTCATTAAAATAACCTTCACTTTCAGGCACTGCCTCCGGTGTAAACAATCAACGTACAGTGTGTCGGCGGAACCCCCCCCCCCCCCCAGCCCAGCTTGTCAACACAAACACAAATGCGTACACACACCTCCCTCATCTCTTGTCTTTGCAAAGTAATTTGTAGAGGAGAAGATGATTGTTCTCCATCACGGTGACCCTGGCAGGCTTTGACGGCATGCATGCACAGATGAAGATGAATGCAGTGGATTCCGTGGGCGAAGGGGGTGTTCTGCTTCTTTCGGGGCACATTGGTCCTAATGACGTGATTGATAGCTTGTCCCGGATCCGACGAGCCTCTCATTAATCAAGCTGCTGACTGGATCCAATCATTTGCTTCACCTGCACACTGATGGACAGGGAAGGATACAAGCACAGGTGCTGACACCCTGGCTGCCCAGGGCCTTACCTCTTCTTTCTGTGTCATTGAAGCTAAAGTCCTGCCTGACAGGCCACACTTTTCTTGTCACTTTGTGATTGAAAAATAAAAAAGGAAGGAAGAAGGAATGGGAGGAAACAATGACGGTGGGCGGGGGGTATATCAGATGGGAAGTGTGGTGAGGGTGATGAGGCATGCTGGATAGAGAGGAAGGGCATGGAAATGAGTGCGTTTAGGGGACCTTGAGGTTATAGCGAGTGACAGTGTCTCTAGATCTTGATCTTTCATCTCACTCCCTTTACTAGGTTTTATTTTTTCTTTTATTTTTATGTTTTCTTGTAAAAATAAAAAAAATGTTAGCAAATCATGTGACTAAACTGTTTTGCCTCAACTGGCAACATGCAGCTCTTGGCATTACGCACGACGTAGGTGCAAACCTTTGTGTGAAATGTGTAAGCGCAAACATAATTCCTGCTTCAGCTCAGTGCTTGCGAAAATTGGCAACAGGTACTATTATTTTGATATTTGATCACAATATAATAGATCACAATATCTTCCAGTAAGTGTAATTTGATGGGTTGTGAATAAAAGCACCACTGATTTGCTAGAGACCCATGCCATCTGTGAAAAAAAAAAAAAAAAACATTTCATTAAGTAATTCATTTATTCTTAATCTTGCACGCTTTGTGTTGCTAGCAATCTGCGTAAAATATTAAGGTAGCTATATATTTAGTAAAATATTATTTGGATTACATGGTATATTTATTCTACCCACCACCAGAGTATTATTAGATTTCTAAAATATATATATATATATATATATGTACTTCTATAGAGTTAAATAACTGTGATCAATAGCTCTCCAAATTTGTACATTTTAAGATTAATGTTAAATGAAGTAGTAGTAGTAGCAGTAGTATTTTTACTATTTTTACTAAATTAAAATCACCCAGTTAAATCAACTGGGAAACTTGTAGCTGCTTTGTAAAACTGCCTTTAGAAGTTTTTAAAGTGAATGATATAGTAACTATTTTGCATTTATTTCATGTTAACCCCCCTCTCTCTTTTATGTGTACTTCCATTGGTGTGTTTGAGTGCGGCCCGGCGCAGGATAGAGGTGGGCCCGCGGAACCGACTGAGCCTAAAATAAGCCAGTTGCTGCTGGAGCTGTGTCATAGAGCAGGTGGCAGCCAGCACCTCCGGCAAATCCATCACAGCATCCAGCTCAATGAGGTAGCGAATTGCTGTTTTTCACCAAGCAATTAGGTGGCTGTTAGCCTGAGGCAGACAGTGTGACCTGAAGCTGAGGGGAACGCCTCTGCACAGCTGCAGCGCAGAGACACAACTGCACCCAGACGCTGCTGCATGGCATCCCATAACAGCCTTGACCTGATTGAAAAAGCGACTGGGAAATATCGTTATCTTAAACAACAGAAATAACAGAAATTAAATGAAAAGATTCACAAATTAGTCTAAATCTTTCTATACGCTTACATTACACTTGTATGCCCCTTGCTCTACTTAACAATAAGAACACATCTTGGGAAATTAGTACAACTCTCACTTAAGTCTAATCTTGAGGACAATTCTTTGTGTCATATCTATACATATCTTTGTCCTCTTCCAATGTCCTGTTTTCAAATCCTATTCCTAGATAGACTGATTAATTTCTACCATTGTCGGCCAATTACTTGGGGAATAGAGAGAAAAGAAATGTCCATTATGTCCAAAATTGGGTATGTAATAATAGTTGAAATGTAGTAATTTGTCCAATGATGTGTTTAAGAAGTCTGTAGAGACTCGCTGTTAATTTGACCACTTTAATAGTGTTTTAGTTTTGCTTAATGCAGCCTAATAGTAAGAAACATCCAGGTTCCTGTTCGTTGTTCTAGACTGGGATTTAGTTAGAGGATGCTTATGAGCCTTGCGTTGTGCTTTTGCATTTTCTTTTGTAGTGTTTACTGGGGTCAGTCCTAACGCCACATGCAGAGACATATTCACTTCCTAACCTGTTGTGTTCTCTTCTGAAGCGAGCAGCCAAAACCAACGTCTAACCCAATTCAACCCCCTCACAGAGTGCAATTCTATCGGCCGTAACAAGTTTGATCAGGTTAGTCCTTTGTTATTTTCCCTTTTTTTAACCTTCTTCAACTCTTAGTGCCACGAACGCTCCCAAATAGCTTGTCGTTCACATAACTTTTATTTAAAGCAGTTTATTAATGCTGTGAACTACTTCTCTACTCTTTCACGCTCGAGTGAGTGTAACTTTCTGTCAAGGCCACCAGGCAAGGTGAATATAAGAGAGAGATTGAGAGACTTGAAACTGCTTCTTTAGGATGAACTCAACAATTCTCCATAGGTCGCTCTGTCCCTAAGCTATATTTTAGTTTGAAGGGAAGACACAAAGCAAAACATTAAAAAAGGTTAAGCAAAAGAGCGGAGAATTTGAAAACACTTGAAAGGTGAACCTCTTCAAGTGAGATGTGGCTGTGAAGAAAGTGTGGAAAAAAAGTACCCCTTATGTGTTGAAGACAGTGTAGGTTGAAGATTTAATTACAAGAGCCGTGGCCCTCATTTGTCTTTCTCTTAAAGGTAGGATAAAGTTTTCTCTGCTCATGTGATGAGACTTTTTGCTATGCCTTTGAAGCCTGGAAAGTCTGCAGCCTTCTTCTTATTAAGGGGAACTTTTCCTTTCATTATCTTATTTGGCTCAAAGTTTTGCCTCTGTTAAAATACAACTTCTTTTCCTGTCGTTGGGTGCTATCTTCATGTTCTTAATCCCTTTTGTTTTCTTCTTATCGCTTGCGCTCGCATTGCTTTGCATAAAACACCTTATTAAGGGGATGATTAAAAAGCCTCCTCGCCTTCAGGTGGCTGCGCTGTTTGTCAAATCAAATGGAGGCAGAAAAAACGAATGCCGATCCATCAATCAGCCGGTCGGAGAATAGGAAGGGCTGGCACGCTCCTGTCATTTTGTCAATAAAAAAAAACCTCAGCTTCAAGTTAAGAGTCACGTTCCAGCTATCAAAGCAATCGGATTTCACTTGGCTCCTAAAAAAGGGACAGTCCACTTGTGGGTAAGGGGAAACCTTGGGCAGCTTGCCACGAACAACGGCGAGAAGAATAACGACTCCCCTTGCAAAATTGATTTATCTTTCTATAAATTATGGTACATCGCTCCCCAAATGGATTTATAAATTAATTGCTGTCTTATTGGAATAAAAACCTTCTTGTGCAGAAATGATAGATAGATTGGGGCGGCCTTGTTCAGGACCCCCCCCCTCCTTGGTTAGTCCAGCCCAGCTGGAGCAGTAATTTACTGATATAATTAACTCTGATTAATAACGAACAATACTCACTGCTCATTTATCAACAGGCGGCTATGGGTGAGAGGGAGTGGGATTGGGCCCAACTGCTGCCAGCCTTTCAGAGCATGAGTCAGGTGACCTTCACATTGCTGCTCGCTAACAGGTAATGACTGCTGCTCTCGTTTGCACACAGTCGCCCTTCCTTTTCGCTTACACACTGTTGAAGTGCTGCCTGTCATGTCCCACCATGTACCGCCATAATGAATGTGAATATGTGCAAAGGATAAAGGAATCATGCGACCGTTTGAATGTTTGCGCTTGTCTGTGTATGTCAGCTTTTAAATTTATTGTGGTTCGACTGCACTTACCTCATCTGACCTGTGTTTGTGTATTTTTAATATATGTATAGTTGTCGTCATCTCCAGTTTTCCTACAAGATTTTAATTCCCAGCATTCAGCAAGTTTGGTGAAGAAAGTGCTTTTCCACTGAGGGCTTGCTAAAGAAGCGCAGCTCCATCATAGTGTTAAAGGAAAGCGTATCTGAGCTCACTGTGCGGGGAAAATGAAGTGTCTGCGTTTTTCACAGTCTGACATATGTCAGACTCTGTCAGAAAATAATTTTGAGGTTACTGAGGGATATTGTGTGGTTGAGCTTTAGTTTAAGTGGGACGGTTTAAAAGAATATCTCACACCGAAGCCAGAGAAAGAGTTTGATCAATTTGCTCCAAATGATACGTGAGTTCAGTGTTAGTTTGACAGCTTGACAAAGGAAAATGAGTTTCAATCACTGATTCTTTCTGAAACGGATGAAATATCAATTCTTAAATAATAATTGTAGTTGGTTTCTTTTTCAGGATAGAGTGGATCTATATTTAGGTTTTATACCTCAATCATCAAGATTTCCGCTGTTTTAATATTGTTCTTGGTGAAAGGGTTCTGTGATGTGACAAGCTTACTTCTAATAGTACAAATATTTCATGCAGGTCATAAAAGTGATATAGTAAGCATAATTACTACACGTACTAATTAGAGAATAATTTAATAATTTACAAGTTGTTACCAAATCACACCTTTTGTGTGGAAAAAAAAGAAAAAGGTTCGAATTGGAGAACTTCTGATAGGGAATTGTCTCAGATCTGGGAATCAGTGTCTCTTCCCATGGTCCAGCTTGCAGCAGGTCAGTTGAACACAGACCTATTTCTGCGTACCTGGCAAATCACCTGCCCAAGCCAACTTGGAGAGTGTCCAGATGTTAGTGTTTCCTTCACAGTGGGTTGAAACCTCTAAGAGCATCTTTCATTATGTTCAGTATCTCAATGATGGAGCACCTGCCCCCATGGCCGAGCAGAGGTTCAGAAGAGGGATGAAAGAAAGTAAGATGAAGGACAGAAGGTGAAGCCAGAATGTTCTTTGGAAATGTAAAGAGTTGAACAGCAGACTTTTGTGCAAATGGGGTCCATAAACCATTTCTAGTCATTAAATTCCAGTTGGGGTATAAACCTCACTTAATTTATTTTTAGGCCCACTTGACATAGGTAAGGGTTTGTCTTTGGGTTGGTTTCTAATGATTCAAATTTGCTTCATATACAAACACGAAGTCTTTCATGTCCTCATTTAGATAGCTGCTGGTTTGTGTGCATGCAAACCTTTTGTAACTGTCATTTACCTCATCTCAGTGCCATCACTTGTGGAATATCCATGAATGAATATGAATGATAAAATTTAATGGAAAACCTGTTCAGACAAAGGTGAATTAAAAAGAAATATGGTTAAACAGAGAATGAGGGAGAGGGAAAATAGTTATAACACAAGGTGTAATGTATGGGGGGAAATCAGTAATAGGTCATGTAGTGAATGTTAGACACTAGAGATCCTCTCTGGAGACTGAGGATGTATGTAGGTCTTCTATATGCAGAAACTATGCGATCTATTGAATAGGGTGAGGGCTCTGAGGTCTTAACATATTAATCTCTCAAACTTCTCTCTTTTCAGTAGTTGTTTTAATGGTGTGAGGTTATAGTTTATGAAAGGAATACTTCACCCAAAACAATACATTGTTGATTTACTCTTGTCATTACAAACCCATAAGCTGTTTATTTTTTTTTTAACCAAATAAATGCTGTTCTCATCAAAGTAATCGAATAATCCTGAAAAAAGTTTTGGGGTTTCCATAAAAAGCAGCCCAACTGTTTTCAACATTGATAGCAATACTAAATGTTTTTTGAGCACCAAATCATCTTATTAGAATAATTTCTGAAGGATCATGTGACACTGAAAGATGGAGCAGTGGCTGCTGAAAATTCAGTTTTGCCAACACAGAAATATAATACATTTTAAATTGTAATAATGTTACTGTTGTTGTTTTATTTTTTGATCCAATCCATGCAGCCTCGTGTGTGTGTGTGTGTGTGTGTGTATATATATATATATATATATATATATATATATATATATATATATATATATATATATATATATATATATATATATGCTATAAATAAATCATACATCTGGTTACTTATGAATTAGGCATGCAAACCCCCCCCCCCCCCCCACCCCCACGTTCTCCCTATTAGAGTGTGTGTGAGAAAGAGGGAGAAGATTTACACAGGTGTGGGTGTCTTTTATTTGTCACCTGTCATTTGGCTGTCTCTGCCAGCAGTGTCATTAATCATTCTAAAATGGAGCTCTTCAGCAAAAAGTGACTGATTAATGTTCCTGTTCTTCCTCAGACTAGCACCTGACACCATGAGACCGCAACAGCAAACTTCTAGACATGACCCACACTTTTGCCAGAGTCACAGTGCTTGGTGACAGGAAGGCTTTAAAACAACACAGAGGTTTAATGATCTGTGTCACCAATCACATTCACATTTGTCTCCTTTGTTGTAGAAACTTTACATTCTCTTTTTAATATATTTTCAAATGTAATTTACTCCTGTGGTGGTAAAGCTACTTTTTCAGCAGTAATTAATTACTGAAATCTGTAATGTCACATAATCTTTCAGAAATCATTCTAATATGCAGATTTTTGTTATCAATGTTTAAAACAGTTTTTTTTTCTTTGTTTTTGTGGAAACTGATACTTTTTTTTTCAGGATTCTTTGATGAATAGAAAGTTCCAAAAAACAGCATTTATATAAAATCTTGTGGAACAGTGTAAAAGTCTTTACTGTTAATTTAATAAATCCTTGCTGAATAAAATAATAAAAATCTTACTAACCCCATTTTTCTTCCTTTTGCTTGTGCCACAGCAAGAGTTTGAGTTATAAGGTGAGAATAAATGGTAATCTTTCATAAGTGAGCTCTAAGGTCAAACATTTCCTATAATGGCTTTTTCTTTTAATATATTGTGCCTTAGTTGGAAAGAGTTCTAGTTTCACCATTACAAGACATGCTGATGGATGGGTCTGTAAAAATCACCAGATGTGGCTTTCAGAGTTGCAAAATACCACAGGACACACTTAACAAGCACCTTCTGAACAAATGCAATTCTGTTGGTCACAGCTAAAACTAT
Organism: Carassius auratus; assembly: GCF_003368295.1. Taxonomy (NCBI): domain Eukaryota; kingdom Metazoa; phylum Chordata; class Actinopteri; order Cypriniformes; family Cyprinidae; genus Carassius; species Carassius auratus. Next base: position 18,523,924 of record NC_039247.1, on the reverse strand, counting down.
CTGCACAGTCATAAACAATGCTAAAATACAGTATGTTGTCTTCCGTGGAATTGTGTGTTGCTTTGAAAAACATGAATTTTCACTATGCAGTACATTGGCTAGGTCAACTTTTACAGCCTTGCCCTGTCATTCCTCTATCATCCGGAACAATAGTGAGCCGAGAAGTATCTGTTGATAGAGATGGCAGCTGATGCGGGAAGTGGAGTGCTTTAAATTGCAGTGATAGGCACCGGCGTTCAGATTGGGCAAATGCCATCTGTTCCCAATGATGGCCATATGGTTAGCTTTCTTTCCCAGGGTATAAAATACAAACAAATGTGTCAGAATGCAGGGGCTTTTTCCACAGACGTGCAGCGACTCGGCTAGAGGCAGCATTGAAATGTGTGGGGAAGTAATTGCTATCGCCACCTTTGTGTTATGAGTTTGTTGTTGTTGTTTTTTTGAGGGAATCTGTCATGGCTGAGGAATGGGACATTTTCAGTGTGTTACTGGAAAGCAAACACTTCCTTGTCAGCCTAACACTGTTGTGAATTTTTTTATAGGTGTTTTTTTTTTCATTTTACTTTTTTATTATTAGGACAAGGAGTTTTAAAGTTTCACAAACAAGTTCCTCTTCAGGAACTCGAGCTGCGTCGAGAACGATTGGGGAACGCCCCCAGCGTGGCGTCTCTGAATCATGTGTGTAATCAGTCCAATGGATGGGCGAGACGTCATAGGCGGGTGACGTCAGAGACCAGGAAGCATAAAAGCCGGAGAAACACAGCCGGCACCAGCCTTTTTTGTCTTCAGCAAGCGCTCTCTGTGTGTCTGTATTGTTCAAAAACCTTTACGTTTGTGAGTCTTATTTAGTGTTGTTTGTCATCCCAAGTATGCCAAAAGCACCCTCCAAGACCAAACACAATATGGGCGAAGGCAAGCAGCGTTTCAGACTGTGTGTTCCTCCCTGTCCTCGCTATATCTCAGGCGGGGATACACACAGTTTGTGCGTTGTTTGCCTGGGAGCGGAGCATGCAGAGTTGGCTCTCGAGAGAGGCGACTGCCCGCAGTGCGAGCGGCTTGCCCTGCATGTTCTCCGTTCCCGGAGGGCTCTCTTCACCGAGGGAGCCTTCGCTAGCGTTCCCCGCGGCGCTGGTCCCGCTTCTGCCGAGGCGGAGCGGCGATCTCGCTCGTGGGGTTCGCAGTTGGATTTGGCAGAGGGAATGGAGACGGGCGAGTCCCTATCTTCTTCCTCACCTGCCAGATCCAGCGCCCGCTCTCAGGGATCGGAAGCGCGCTCCGGCGCTACTTCTCCCCGGGGAGCGGGCTCGGCGCTTCATCTATCTTCCTCCGAGGAGGTTGATGTGGTGAATGTCGCTGAGGATTCGCCCCCTCAATCGCCCCAGTATGAGGAGCTTTTGGAGGTGGTTACTCGTGCTGTAGCCAAGTTAAACATCGATTGGCCAGCCGAGAAAAAGGCTGAACCGCAGAAAAGTAAACTTGATGAGCGTTTTCTGCGAACTAAGCCGCCACCTCCGCGCCGAAGCCTGCCTTTTTTTCCCGATTTGCACGCCGAGGTGTGTAAATCGTGGGAAAAACCCTTCTCGGCCCGCGTCTTCATCCCCGCTTCTGATCACTACGGCAGCGTAGCGGGGACGAATGAGCGCGGTTATAAGGCGATGCCCCGGGTTGAACAGACGCTCGCGAGCTATCTGTCTCCCGGCGCGGCATCGTCATTAAAGGCTCCGGCGCTGCCCTCCAAGCCGCTGCGCACAACATCAGCGCTGGTGGGCAAGGGGTACTCGGCAGCGGGTCAGGCTGGTGCGTGTCTGCACACCATGGCGGTGTTACAGGCGTACCAAGCCGATCTGCTGAGAGATTTAGATGAGCAAGAGCACGTGAGATCTGAGGATATTACGGAGCTCAGGAGGACCGCTGATTTGTCTCTACGCGCTACCAAAGAGACCGCTCGTGCTATTGGGCGGTCCATGGCAGCTATGGTAGCAGCAGAGAGACATTTGTGGCTCACCCTGTCTGACATGAAAGAAAAGGACAGGGTTTGTCTCATGGACGCCCCGCTTGTGTCCTCGGGCCTGTTCGGCGACGCTGTTAATTCTGTCGTCGACAGGTACCAGGGGGCTCGCAAGCAGGCGGCGGCGTTCCAGCGGTTCCTCCCACGTCGCTCTCTAAATCCGGAGGCTGCCGGGCGGGGGCAGCCTTCGCCGAGTACCAGCTTCTCATACAGGGAGGCACAAAAACAGAGTGTCGCCTCACGTGCTCCTCCAGCTAAGCGGAGCCGTGGGTCCAGACGACGCTCTGGGTCGGGGGCCTCTAAGTCTAAGCCGGATCTGCGGACCGTACTTAAGGCTAAGAGGTCTTTGGCCAATAAGCCCTGACGCCACTGGCCCGGGGCTTATGAGGGCAGTCCCCTCTGTGGTGCAGCAGGTTACACCGCATTACACGGTGTCCGTCTCGCCTCAGTGCCCTCAGGAGATCGTTCTGCCAACCCTGCCGGAGTTACAGGGCGCAGCGGTCTCCCGCGAGCACCACGCCCAGTTACCGCCCAGAAACGTAGCGGTGCTGAGTGGCTCGCAGCCTCCGCGGAGGTCTCTAGAGCGGTTAGTTCGGTTGTCTCCTGCCGGTCCGCCGTTACAGGGCACCGAGCTAGCCGTTCTGATTACACCAGAGGTCAGTCTCGAGAGACTGACTCCCTTAGTAGATTATTTAGCAGCGTGGAAACTACTGCCAAATGTATCTCAATGGGTCCTGCACACTGTAGAGAGAGGCTACACGATTCAGTTTGGTTCTCCTCCGCCTCGATTCAACGGGGTTTCACCCACGCTGGTGGGTCCCGAGCAGGCTCTGGTTATGGAACAGGAAGTGCACGCTCTTCTGAGGAAGGAGGCCATCGAGGTGGTCCCTCCTCACGAGAGGGAGTCAGGGTTCTACAGCCGGTACTTCATTGTTCCAAAGAAGGATGGGGGCTTGCGTCCCATTTTAGATCTGCGGTTAGTGAACCGCTCAGTCAAGCGACTGAAATTCAGGATGCTCACACTCAAACAGGTTGTGTCTCAGATCAGGTCCGAGGACTGGTTTGTCACAATAGATCTAAAAGATGCATATTTCCATATCTCCATCCTTCCCCTACACAGGAAGTTTCTGAGGTTTGCTTTCGGGGGCGAAGCGTACCAATATCGAGTACTTCCCTTTGGCCTTGCACTCTCACCCCGCACTTTCACGAAGTGTGTGGATGCAGCCCTGGCTCCGCTACGACTCCAGGGCATCCGCATACTGAACTATATCGACGATTGGTTGATCCTAGCTCAATCAGAGCAGATGGCGGTTCGGCATCGAGATGTCGTTCTCGCCCACATGAGAGAGCTGGGGTTAAGACTGAATGCCAAGAAAAGTGTGCTTTCTCCAGTACAGAGAACCACTTATCTGGGCGTGGTGTGGGATTCGACCACGATGCAGGCACGCATGTCACCTGCTCGGATCGAGTCGATCCTCGCCGCAGTCGCGAGAGTGAGAGAAGGCCAGTCACTCACTGTCAAGCGGTTTCAAAAACAGCTGGGTCTGATGGCAGCTGCGTCCAACGTGATACCTCTTGGCCTGCTGTACATGAGACCCCTACAGTGGTGGCTCAAGACCAAGCAGTTCTCCCCGAGGGGAAACCCACTTCGCATGATCAAGGTCACGCGGCGCTGCCTACGTGCCTTGGATATGTGGAGGAAGCCTTGGTTCTTGTCTCAGGGCCCGGTGTTGGGAGCTCCTTGTCGCCGCGTGATGCTAGCGACGGACGCGTCCCTCACCGGCTGGGGTGCGGTCATGAGTGGCCACCCTGCCCGCGGTCTGTGGAGTGGTCGCCATCTGACATGGCATATCAATTGCCTAGAGATGCTAGCGGTCTATCGAGCATTGACATTTTTCCTCCCAGACCTGAGAGGTCACCATGTGTTGGTGCGCACCGACAACACAGCGGTGGTCTCTTACATCAACCACCAAGGAGGTCTGCGCTCACGCCGTCTAAACAAACTAGCGTACCAGATCCTTGTGTGGGCCCAGGACAAATTTCTCTCGCTCAGAGCGGTTCACATTCCTGGGCATATGAATATGGGAGCAGACATCCTGTCAAGGCAGGGGCCGAGGCCCGGGGAATGGCGGCTTCACACCGAGGTAGTGAAGCAGATTTGGAGAGTTTTTGGCCAGGCTCAGGTGGACCTGTTTGCGACTCGAGTGACATCGCACTGTCCCCTCTGGTTCTCTCTGACTCATCCAGCTCCACTGGGGCTGGACGCCATGGTACAGACGTGGCCGAGGCTTCGTCTGTACGCCTTTCCCCCGATTGCTCTGCTCCCGGGAGTTCTGGAGAGAGTGCGCCGGGACGGAGTTCGGCTGCTGTTAGTAGCCCCGTTCTGGCCGGGACGAGTGTGGTTCTCGGACCTGATTTCCCTCCTAGACGGCTCTCCCTGGGAGATTCCCGTCAGGAGAGATCTCCTCTCACAGGCGGAGGGCACCATAGTCCACCCTCGCCCGGAGCTGTGGAAGTTATGGGTGTGGCCCCTGAGGGGGCACAACTAGTAGCTTCCGGTCTCTCAACTGAGGTTGTTGAGACCATCCTCCAATCCAGAGCTCCCTCTACGAGGAAACTGTATGCCTTGAGGTGGAAACTTTTCACTTCTTGGTGCGGAGACCGCCAGCTCGACCCAGTTGACTGCCCGATTGGTACAGTGCTGGAGTTCCTGCAGGCCCGTTTCTCCGCAGGGTTGACCCACTCCACCCTGAAGGTCTACGTGGCGGCCATTGCGGCCTACCACGCCCCTCTCGGTGGCCAGTCAGTGGGCAGACACCCTCTTGTTACACGTTTCCTCCGCGGTGCGCTGAGACTGAGGCCTCCGGTACGTTCTCGTGTCCCCACATGGGACCTGGCCGTGGTGTTAGAAGCTCTCTGTAGGCCGCCCTTCGAGCCTATTGAGGAGATCTCCGATCGCCTTCTCTCTATTAAAACTGTCTTCTTGTTGGCGATTTCTTCTCTCAAGAGAGTTGGGGACCTGCAGGCCCTCTCTGTGGCCCCTTCTTATATAGACTTTGCGCCCGGTCTGGCTAAAGCTTTCCTTTACCCTCGTGCAGGGTATGTCCCTAAGGTTCCCTCCTCTACACCACGGCCTGTCGTACTCCAGGCCTTCAGTCCTCCTCCCTTCGGGGAGCCAGACCAGAAGAAGCTTAATTGTATGTGTCCAGTGCGAGCATTGGACACATACATCCACAGAGCTGCCCTGTGGAGAAGGGCGGACCAGTTGTTTGTTTGTTATGGTCCCCCTAAGAGAGGTCTTCCTGCTACTAAACAGACCCTCAGCCGGTGGATAGTAGATGCTATTTCTCTTGCATATGAGTCCTCTGACCTCCCCTCCCCCCTGGGGGTCAAGGCTCACTCCACTAGAAGTGTTGGGGCCTCCAAGGCCTTCCTAGCAGGTGTCTCTATGCATGATATCTGCGAGGCTGCGGGGTGGTCCACGCCCTTGACCTTTGTAAGATTTTACGGTCTAGATTTACGAGCCGCTCCTGGCCCCTCTGTTCTCTCGTCCTAGTTGTGCAGTTTCCCACACTGGCAGAGATTTGTAAGTCTGGCGGCGTGGGCATTCTCGTTCCCCAATCGTTCTCGACGCAGCTCGAGTTCCTGAAGAGGAACGTCTAAGGTTACGTATGTAACCCTGGTTCCTCGAAGGAACGAGACGCTGCGTCGCAGTGCCACACTTCCGGCATCTCTGGCCGGCGCTTGCTTCATCCTTTGAGGCTGGTGCCGGCTGTGTTTCTCCGGCTTTTATGCTTCCTGGTCTCTGACGTCACCCGCCTATGACGTCTCGCCCATCCATTGGACTGATTACACACATGATTCAGAGACGCCACGCTGGGGGCGTTCCCCAATCGTTCTCGACGCAGCGTCTCGTTCCTTCGAGGAACCAGGGTTACATACGTAACCTTAGACGTTCTCTCCATCATGTTCGTTGACTGACTGACTGACTGTGGCAAATCGTCATTGTGTTTCTCCATCATTTTGCCTTTGCTTTGGTGGCTAGTGTTGGAAATTAGCAGACACAATGAGGTTTTGTTTAGCATGAGGCAGGCACAGAGCTCCTGGTGTCTGAGTTTGTAGTGTGTGTGTGTGTGTGTGTGTGTGTGTGGATCAGTGGGTGAATCACTGAAGCCTGGGAGAAGGCCGTGGCCCCACCTCACATGGCAGAGACGAGCTGAAAGCCTCATTAATCAAACTCCGAGTCACAGATGTGATGGCTTCCACACAAACTGCCAGCAGACTGTGAAAGTCACATCCAACAGAGTCAACTGTCAAACAGCTAGGCCACCATTTCCACCCGGCCTGGCTCATTCCTCATTCCTTTCCTCTGAAATCCTTTTCCATCCATTTATTATTTCCTTCCTCCTGGTCTCACACCTCTAGTAATGATCAGTTAGAATCTCGGTTTTCTGCTGAAGTTTATATTTAATGTCATTATATTCAAAATCTGTTTGTTTTTTTCTGCTTGAGGAAATGTACACTTTAAGTATTTTTTTGTTTTGAGCAAATAGCTAATTGCAGTTGCTAGCATATAAACTACTAGTGTTTGTCTGGTCTAGTTTAGTTTGGAGGGAATAAATGTTTTGTCTTTTGTGTGTGTGTGTGTGTGTGTGTGTCTTGGCTTGTCTTGTCTTGTTTTTTTGCCCAAAGTCATTCTAAAATGGCTCAAAAAGCCGCTATTTATAATCTGTTATTTCATCTTTGCCAAGCTTGTCTTTGTTTTTGTTTTTTTTTTGTTGTTGCTTTCATCAGTGTTTCTTCACAACATTCTTGAATACACCACACTCTTTAACTCAGTTCACTCTGTTCTCTCACTTCCAGCCCTCTCTCTCTTCTAGTGAAGTTCCATTATATCCCATAATCTATGATCCTAATCTACAGCCATCACAACAAGCTCAATCATAGCTTTAATCAGACACCCACAGCCGTCCACACATTATGATTGACAAAGCCACCCTGGCAGTTTGAGAGGAGGATAATAATAATAAAATAAATAAACTGTGTGGTCCCTGGATGGAAGAGGGCCAGTGACAGGCTTCCACGCTGGGGGCCCGGTGTCACTGCACTGGCAGTCTCATCACACTGCCACCAGAACCCAGCCATTTGCATCCAGGCCAGGGACAGATAATTAGAAGGATTCCTGCCTGTCAGCATTAATCTGGGCAGCGGTGAAACGCTCTGACAAGGAAATGGAGATGGAGAGCTTTAGCTGGAGTGGATGGTGAAGGACAGTGTGGTTCAGTAGGGGCAATCATAGCTCCTTACAAATAAGAGTGAATAGTTTTAGTGGCCTATAATGGTAATTTATTTAGAGTGCACTGGATGTTAATTTGCAACGCCTGCATTTAATATGGCTTACTTTTTTGTGGATGTATACAATGAGTATTTCTAGCATAACTTTACTTGAATGTGCTGTCACCTAGAAGTACAATGCAACATAGTATTGTAGTACAATAACATAGTGTAACATAGTACAAAAATAGTATTGTAAAAGCAGCAATAAGTTTAGCCTGTATTTCATAATCATCCTTTGGATGTTCACAGACACTTTGAAAAGCTTTTTATAGTCCAACCTTAATAAGGGAACCTTCATTGTTAATTGCTTTGAAAAGTTTGAAATGTGTCATCTGTTACAAGCATATATAATGCTAAATGTTCTATCACTCTGGATTATTCTCATATATTTTTGGCTTTAGCTAAAGGGTTACTCCAACCCAAAATGAAAATTTTGTCATTAATCACTTACCCCCGTGTCGTTCCAAACCTGCAAAAACTTTGTTCGTCTATGGAACACAATTTAAGATACTTTGGATGAAAACCGGGAGGCTTGTGACTGTCCTATATTCTGCCAAGTAAATTACACTGTCAAGGTCCAGAAAAGTATGAAAGACATCGTCAGAATAGTCCATCTGCCATAAGTGGTTCAACCATGATTTGAACGAAAACAGCTTATCCTTGTGTCACGGCTGACACAGAATAGCATACGCTGCTTGCGTTCAGCGGATGTTCTCCAAAATGATGCCACGGTGATGCGGAGAGACACATAGGAGACAAATTGTCATTGTTATTTATTTATTTATTTTTTTGTGTACAAAAGGTATTCTTGTTTATATAAATGCAGTCCATTTACCATTGTCGTTTCATGATGTTACGGTTGAACCACTGATGGCAGATGGACTATTCTGATGATGTCTTTCATACTTTTCTGGAACTTGGCAATGTAACTTACTTGGCATTTCTTAAATTGTGTTTGGAATGACATAAGGGTAAGTGATTTAATGACAAAATTTTCATTTTGGGGTGGATGATCCCTTTAAAGTCGCTATTGGCTAAAAGTATTGGATAAAAGTTGTATTAAGTTAGTTTAACTGCCTCGGTGGTCTATGTGTTACATTTTTGCACCTGCCATTGTTCACATGTTTCATTCTTCTGATGAGTGTAATGTCTTGGCCCGGTGAATCGTACCTCTATGCGATGTCTACAGTTCTGTCATATGAGCCCTGATCAAACGTGACCTTCCCTCTCTGCTGACTTTACATGGCCTGAATGCCACTGTCTCAGAGTACCTTTAGAGGAACTGAAGACTGTCATCCTGTCAGTGAAATGGTGATCTTGGTGCTCCGCAGAGGTGCTACAGATCCCCCAGAGCCCTGACTGATATAGGGGCCATGGTGCCACTCTTGCCCCTGGGCAGATGGTCAGCAAGCTCCCTGAAAGCAGAGGGCATCTGGGTCTTTCATTGGCATTCAGCAGCAACTTTCAAACTCTGCCCCTCAGAGGTGGGTAAGAAGGACAGAAGCAAGGATGAAGGTTGCTCAGACATGGTTGATGAGGAGAAGGTCTGTCAACACATCTGCCCTTCTGCAACCTCTCTAATAAGTGTGTGCATCGGTAACCCAACAGCCAGGCCTGGATCTGCAGACTTTTTGCATTTTTTAAGTTTTTTTTATTATAATTTTACTTAATAATTTGTGACCTGGCTCTGGAATGAATAAGACAACATGAAGTTAAAATATGCTTATGTAAGTGTTGTCAGAGATGTATAAAGTACTAGAGAACCATACTTGAGTAAAAGTACAAGTGCTCTATCAAAAAAGCGACTTGATTAGAAGTAGAAGTGCTCTTTAAGCACCACACTTAAGTAGAAGTACTAAAGTATTCAACATTTTTTGTACTTAAGTATTGCAGTCTATTTTAAAATTTACTACTCAAGTACTGAAAGTAAAAGTAGAAGTATTGTGTTATGTAGCTATTAAAGAAAGTAGTCAAAAGTTTGAACATATTGTTTTTACTATTTCAAATGATTAACCTAAAGGACAATCACAATTCCTTTGACTGTAACTTCTTGTAAACAAAAAAGGTTACTAGGGTTAGTTAGCCCAATTTGCAAAATGATGTCATTAATAACTTACCCTCATGTTGTTTCAAACCCGTAAGACCTCAGAGGGTCATTTAGAATTTTTTGAAGCATCGAAAATACATTTTGGTCCAAAAAATAGCAAAAACTATGACTTTATTCAACATTGTCTTCTCTTCCGTGTCTGTTGTAAGACAGTTAAAAACAAAGCAGTTTGTGATATCTGGTTCGCGAACGAATCATTCGATGTAACCGGATCTTTTTGAAACAGTCCACCAAATCGAACTGAATCGTTTTAAACAGTTCGCGTCTCCAATACGCATTAATCCACAGATGAATTAAGATGTTAACTTGTTTAATGTGTCTGACACTCCCTCTGAGTTAAAACAAACCAATATCCCGGAGTAATTCATTGACTCAAACAGTACACTGACTGAACTGATGTGAAGAGAGAACTGAAGATGAACACCGAGCCGAGCCAGATAATGACTCGTTCACGAGTCAAGAACCGTTTGTGTCAGACGCGTCCGATTCGTGAACCGAGGAGCTGATGATACTGCGCATGTGTGATTTAGCGTGAAGCAAACCGACACACAGAGCGTCTTTTGGTGATTGATTCTGAACTGATTCTGTGTTAATGTTATGAGCCCATGTGCAGTCAACGCCAATGACGCCATTGCATCGAGCGCAAAAGAATCGGTGAACTGTTTTCTTCAACTGGTTTATTGAATCGAACTTTTGAACCGAAAACCGATGCAACCGGTTCTTGACTCGTGAACGAGTCATTATCTGGCTCGGCTCGGTGTTCATTTCTCTCTTCACAGCAGTTCAGTCAGCACGCGCAGTCTCGCTTGATTCGCTTAATGATGTGCCAGCTTCATCAAACCTGCCATCTACAGTTCTGGCAGTGGTTTGTAATGGAATGATTCGTAACATTATTATAATTGTAACGAGTAACGATGCAGCACATAAAAAAAAACATCGGAGTAAAAGTATTAAACTCAGCGAAAATATGTACCGAAGTAAAAGTGGAAGTAGGAGAAAAAATAATACTCTAGTAAAGTACAGATACCGCCTTTTAGTACTTAAGTACAGTAGTGAAGTAGTTCTACTTCGTTACTATACATCTCTGAGTGTTGTTGTGTCCGATATACTAACCAACCTTTTTTTTTTTAGCAAGGATGTTGGACATTGATCTAAAGTGACGGTACAAATGTTTATAATGTAAAAAAGAAATATATATATATTAAAGAATCATGAAGAAAAATTATTTTTATGTAATATACACATGACTTCTATTCAAACTCTGTTCAACTCTATAACAAACTCACAGAATCATATTTTTTTTCAAGTGTGATATTGTGATGGTTAAATGTATGAAACAGGGTTAGAGTATTCTCCCCAGTGCTCTGCTGAGGATTGTCTTGATGTGACAGGTTGCTATGTTAGCTCAAGAAAAGAAGATGAAGAAAAAATGCACACTGAATTCCTCTTTAGAAGCTGCAGTCTCTGGAATAATTTTCTTTCTTTCTTTCTTTCTTTCTTTCTTTCTTTCTTTCTTTCTTTCTTTCTTTCTTTCTTTCTAATGTTTCATTGACATTAAATCTTTTGATAGGTACACTAGTCTTGTTTTGTTTGGCCGAAGTGTGTCATTTGACAAGCTGGTGTAAAGTTCCAGATTGGTAAGCAGTTGGTCTGCACTCTGTTCTAACTTGCACTATTGATGGCAAATAATTTGCAATGTTGCATCCTCCCATTAATAACAATTATGCCATAGTGCATTTATAATAGCAGTTTATTCAAATAAGTTGTGTTCATAGAGCAGCTCTCATTCTTCACATCTCTGCCAATCCGCAGACGATGTGACATTATGTGAATCTGAACTTTGGTTTTGGACTAACAACCGAACCAAGTGTGAAAACAATTAAAATAGATTTGAATGCTTTCTTGATGACACCTTTGAATAAGTACCTAGATTGGCTGGAATTATTTCCTCTTCTGACAATATGCCTTGTCTATTTGTATCTCTGCTTTAGACTGCAATATTTGACTCGTTCAGTTAAGCCAGGTTGACTGATCTTCACGTTTCTAAATTGATTCCCAAATTGGCTTTGAGCAGATTTCTCAAATGTTTTATTCCTCAGAGGCATCTTCACCTTTTATTCTATATTGTATGTCTCGTCTACTGGCAACCATCTATAGCAGTGTGACTGTTTGGTGAAATTTGTGTGTTACCCAGCGACAATGTTATGAAAGGCCATTTAGAGATGAATGATGCTTCTTGTCACTCCCTCGATCTCTCCTTCTCTATCTCTCTCTGCCATTCTCTCATTCATCTCTTCTCTTTTTTGAACTTGGGCACTCTCTGGAAGGGGAGCAGATCTAATCGGAGAGTGGGCTGCCTGGATTTGGGGCATCTGTGTAGCTTCTATGTTGGCTCTTTGCTGACGCGATGCTTTCTTAGGCAATCCATCATTCATCGCTTCCCGTCCAGCTCAGCTCAATGTCAGGCCACGGAGTGAACCATTTGAAGACTTCCTCTCTTTTCTGGAAACTCTACCACCTGCTGGCGTCATGCCCACGGCTGCTTGCCCTCTTCTGGTTTGAGAGAGGTCAGAATACATGTTGTTTCCGACCAGCTCTGCCAGTCTCCTCAGATTACCAACCCCAGCAGTGATCATCAACCACATCTCCAAAAAAAAAAAAAAAAAAAACAGTCAGAGGGCATGAGAAAAGGCAACTGCCTCCTGTACTTCTGGTCCGGAGTGTCTTAGGCCATTTCAACACTTGGTTTGATTATTCTATCCTTCTTCCTCTACCCCTGGTCTTTTTTGCATTGTCATCTTACTACTATTAATAACCAACCAGCTTCAGTGATTGAAGACTCGTGACTCTTGTTTATATGGGTTTTCTCCTAGAAATGCACTCATTTTAACATTTTAGCTGAAACAAAGCTACAATTCATGTTAATGTTATAACCAATAAATGGTAGATATTTGATATAAATGTGTGTGTGTGTGTGTGTTTGTGTGTGTGTGTGTGTGTGTGTGTGTGTATACAGTATATAGAAATTTCATTAAGAAAACTAAAAACATTTTTAAATGCTTTTAGGCATCACAACATGTGTTTAGTGAGTTTAGGCATCACAACATGTGTTCAGTATGATAAATTGATATTCAGATTGTTCATTTTTTTCTTTTTAAGATGATAGGAGACAGCAAAGGTGATACAAAATTTTAATATAGGGTTGAACAAAAAGTACTGCTATATATATATATATATATATATATATATATATATATATATATATATATATATATATATATATATTATATACACACACATATACATTTTTGAAGAGTTTGGTGTGACATAAGGGCAAGTAAATTATGACAGAATTTCCAATTTTAGGCTAACTATCCCATCAACTCATAGGCTGGCACTATGTATCTGTCTAGGTGTGAAGAATGGGAGGCAATTTCTTTGGAGAAAAGAGGCAATGAGAAACAAATTATAGGCCTATGATAACAGGCAAGTATTACGTCGTTAATAGTTCACTTCCAAAAGTTAGACTAGATACAGCAGTATTCATGCTCCATACTAAAATCCTATTGACAAGTTTAAGAGGTAATTATTCTTGTTTATTGTTGAAGAAAGTATAAAGACAGTAAAAGATGCTTATATTTGTTGTTCATGATGAGGCATAGTTTTCCCTCCAGAACTTAATACATATCATGATTGAAATTTCATATCATTTGCACTGCAGCTGACAAACTAACATTCCCTTCTTAGTTTACAAAAGCAGTCATACTCAAGGGACAAACATGTCAGCGCAGAAGACAAGACGGCACATTTATTTAAAAATGGACCAGCTTACTAGCAAGCAAACGTCAGTTCAGTTTTAGCCTTTCATTGGTGTTGGATATCAGTGACATCCCCGATCAAAGAACAGCGTCACAAATGAAGCTATCAAAATGGCTGGCAGATGAGTCAGGCAGCAAAAAGGGGGAGAAACAGAAAGAGAGATATTAATTTGCTTTCAAATGCATGCATGACCGCGATGGAGCCTTCATAAACAGACAAAAAAGATGGCTAAAACGTGTTAGCGCGGCACGATGAATTATTAATGTGTGAGTAGGATTATAAAAACAATGAGCGAAGGCAGCGGAATCCCTCAACCTCGGGCAGATAGACTAATTAACACTTTCGACATGAATGTATGATCTCATCATAGCTTTAGTGCTTACATAACGTGCTATTGCACCATTGTTGCGAGTGAGGCAGAAGCTTAACGGCATTTAGAAAGTCTATTGTTTAGAGTTACGCTTTGGTTACATAAACATTTACCGAACTCAAAAAAGTTGTGCCGGGATGTGTCGTGTTTTAGCTATGGGTTGTTCTTCAGCTAATTTTCTGATAATGGCCAATTATCTGCTCTTTTTTTGCACTAATTATGAGATAAATATCATCAATCATTGTCTATTAATGTTGATGAGCTGCTTGCATGAAATGAACGTTTATATGCCTAATGAGTGTGCCCTATCCTCTATTCGTACCATTCGAAACACTCATTTGCAGACACAAAGTATGCACAGTAAGGTGCTTCTGTTGTGTAGTAATTTGCGTACTTGACGACATGACTCTATGACAGAATTTTACAGAAACGCTCTCCGGACATAAAATGAGAGCGAATTAAGTTATCTCCTTTAATACATTCACAAAAAAACGAAGAAAAAAAGCTTGGAGTGAGGCCTATATGTTCCCTGCTGCTATCCTCCTCCAGGCAGCACCTCCTCCTCCTCCGTCTGTCTAGGTCTCTCCCTCGCTGTCTGTCTGTGAATGTGTGAGAACTACAAGGCGCGCTCCTTTTTAGCCCCTCACGGAATGAATCAGCTTGGATTTCTAAGGCTGTAGAAGTGTCCCATTGTTATGATGTCACCGCAGCTCAAGAAGGATGACCTCTGGACCCTATGGATTCATGGCTGTTTCGTCGCCCCCATTTCTGACAAGTATAGCTGCCTTTGTCCTCCCACTAGGGGGTATCCAAGCCGTTTGGAATGGATTTCGAAGGACTCGCGGCTTAAGACATAAAACTTTGTGTGTCGCCGTTGTCTCTTGATTTTTTGCGGTACCTCTTGACTCGGACTTCATTTTCCTCTTTTCTCGATCTTCCTTCCTTTCACTCTACCAGTCTTCCTGGCTTTTTACCCTTCTCTCTCTATCCGTCCATCTCTGCATCCCCCATGTGCCGTCATTTTCATTTTGCTATTGCAAAGGAAATAGTGAATACCGCCAGATGTCGCAAATACATCATCATAAGGTGGAGGACTGGTGAAAATAAATCAAGACACGTATGCGGTGGGGGATGTGAGACTGGTGCTTTTCTTAGAGTGTGATTGTGTGTGTGTTTGGGTAACAGAGAGAGAGAGAAAAAGCGAGGGAGAAAGGGCAGGAGAGGTCATTGGATTGTCCCTCAGATGTTTGATATTTTATGTATGGGAAAAAGCAAGAGTGGATATGACACAAGAGGCAATTCGCCACCTCAGCAGACCAAAAAGATGAAAAACGCAACATCGAAAAAGATCCAGAACCGTTCCAGCCATCTGAACCCACCTGACCAAAAAGACTCAAAGATAATGTGAATATCACCGCAAACAAATAACACAAACAAAACGCAAATTGCGTTGCCTTCCCACTAACACGCATTCCTACTGGAATGACTAAGTGAAATGGGCTGTGAGAAAGGCTTTGTTTGCAGTTGAAGGAGAGCGAGGCAGACGCGCTCTACGATCCAGGCTGAGTCGAGCGAGAGAAGGAGATTCCCCAGGGTGGCGCTATCCCAACAACGCTTATCCTGCGGGGGAAAAGTTTATAGCCAGCCCTGCCGTTTGTAGTGCCACTACAGAGGCTGTGACAGTCTGCATAAAATGGGCTGGATCTGAGCAGATGCCTCCAACCAAAAAAAAAATAAAAACACCTACAGAAGCGCGACTGAACAACTGCAATCGAGACATCAGAGCGAAGCCCTCTAAATACCTTATTATGCAGCTGCTTTGTATCCGTGACAACAAGAAAACAAAACGACACATCAGCATAATGTCTCCTCTTATCATATGGAGTCTTGTCTTGTTTTTACAACTCCTTTTTACTTTCCCACATCACAAATGTGGTCTTTTTTTCCTCTTAGGATCTTCGGAGATGGATAGCCCTGATCAGGCTTTGAAATACTAAAATGTCACCCCTCGTCTTCCATCAGCCCTGCGGCTGACCATCTCCTGCTCACCCCACCAGATACTAGATAACATTTTCTCTCGAGTGCTCTTACAGTCGGCGGGTAAAAGGAAGAAGGCTAATTCCAGGCTCTTTTGAACTCCTCATAGTGCTTTCTCTTTGGCCATCAGAAAAAATTGTTGAGTGCTTCAAATTGATCTCAGAACAAAGTGGAAATGTACGTGTTGTATATGATGTGAGCATCACTGCATTATTTCAGCCAATTTGTGACATTGGCTGACCGATATGGGGGTGAGCCTTTGTTTTAGCTGAATTTGCTAGTGTCGGCAAGACTCTGAAGAGACGCTATATTGATGAGACCGTTTCTCTCTGGTTAAGGGGCGGAGTCTGCTTAGCTGTCAATCACACAGACAGAAGAGAATAGCTGTGAGCTGTGATGTCGTGGAAACTGGAACCATATGCAAATCTGCCCTTGGAGATCTATTTCTACATTCTTAGTACACTGGAGAATGATTTGCCAAACAAATAACCAAATATCCCCTCAAAATATTTGGATTCAAGTATGACCTAGGCAGATTTTCTGAAGGGTCTTTTTGAAAAGGCTTATGAGTCCCAAACAAAGATATTGTCTGTGAATGGCTTTTATTAGGGCTCTGTGTCCCCACAATTCTCCTTCTGTGTTAACAGAATCATAAACGAGACAACACATACAAAGAGCGAAGAATCAAATCCTTGGCCATTTATCATGACTATAAATAGGTATGAAGCCTTGAACAGTCATTCATTATGCTACTGTAAAACTCGCAGATGGAAAGGATTTCTGAATACAGTGATGTTTATTAGTTATCTGTGCTCCCCTAGATTTGTTGTGGCCGCTTCAAGGTAGAAAGTACGAAATGTGCGAAAATGCTGTAATTATAGTTCACATTTAAAATATGGTGATATAAAGGTTATTTTCTTCCTGTACCTCAAAAAGAACCTTAAGGTACGATACACTCTGAGTACTCCACAAGAGCGGTGTAAATAATTTTTCATTGCATTACCACATGTGTCTGATTTCTTTAAATGTAATTTTTATATCAGGAAAAAAAAATCCCATTAGAGATGTAACCATATTACGTCCTATGGGAGTATGTGACATTTGATATGAAATTATGAAATCTATAATACAGAGTCCTTTGTGTGTTCTTTCTAATGTTCTATGGAATGCACAGGTTTTTCCCGCGTTATTATCTTATAATAATGCACTTGCATTATTGAGTGTGCGTATTGATTTTAGAACTAAAACCATTTATTCCAGGCGTAAATGTTATTATTTTAATATTAGGGTCTTGCTAATTTGATTCTTTTGATATATTTCATACAGAACGCTAGAGGGGCTTTTCTTTCCTCTGGTTTTAAAGTTCACTCCAGTGTAGCCAGAAACAACTTTGTCTAAAAGAATCAAGCCTCTCATCCATCCAAAACGTGGTTGGGGTTTTATCCGACCTGATCATCTGGTCCCATTTTCAGTCGGCTAAATATTGTCTAAATATTTGATTATTAGAATTTTACTTGTCTCAGCTTATGTTAAATAATGAGTTGTCATTATTCAAAAATGAGATATACTGTACCAAATTCTATCTCACTTCCAAGGTATCTCTCTCTCCTTCTCACTATAAACAAGACCTTCTCTTGACCCAGTGAGGCTCCTGTGGAATGTCAGTCCAGCTGCTCACACGCCCTAATTATTTGCTATTGCGTGTGTGAGAGTGTGTGTGTGTGTGTGTGTGTGAGAGTGAAAGTGTGTTTTTCTTCTCCTCATCCCAAAGGCACAACAGGCCTCTAGATGCCCCTCAGTCTCAGGCAGGCAGCAGCCTCATCCAGGTGCCAATGATGAAACTTTAATACCTTATTTAAATATGGAGTGAATTAGTCTTTGAGAGGCATGGAGTCAGGCAGCTGTGGAGGGTGTGCTGGTCAGGCAGGCACTCTAGGAGGCCAGAGGTTCTCACTCAGTGCCATGAGGGAGAATAGCAATAGCCTGATGCATGGGCAAAAATACCAAGAGTCAATCTGATATCCCAGTATTCCACTGGTAACAATGTAGCCTTAATGAGATTAGGATTGGAGGTGAGATAAGGTGTAGGTGCATAAGAGAGTGGCACAGACATATCCAGCATAACGGCACGAGGCAGTCTTGGTGTTGATTATCAGTGGTGTTTGCTAAGGCAAGTATACTTCTCATACTTGGAATGAGGGATTTGAACAAGCCCCTAATTTTTGGTAAAGTTTGGTAAAATTTGTAAAATTGTGCAACTTGTTGAGAAAAGGTTTTTCAAACTGAATGCTGATTGGTGGCAAATAAACCCCAAACTGAATTAAAATTAAACAAAATACTAAAATGAAATGAAATAAAAATATAAAATAAAAAAATGGAACATAAAGCCCATTTAAACAAAACCACATAGCAATGCCCTGGCATCATGGTGGTGAAGCCCATCACATTTTCAGCAGAAAATAGTTAAAAAAATGCATTGATTATATACTTTGATTATATATTGTGACATTTACTTGCGTGTTATGGTAAAGCATCAGATTAGCTCTTTAGATCAGATCAAATATCGTAGGATGGAAATGAAGCAGATGTTTGTATTGAGATCAGAAATTGTTCAACAGTTATCCGGTTTATATAATGACCGATCTTTTGAGTTCAGCTTATGAGCATGTGTAAATAGAAGCCTCTCCCCATCTGACTCATGCAGATTTACAGATTATCCTCGGACTTATAGCAGATCTCTTCAGTACCCTTCCATTTGAACTTGAAGTTAAAAAGGCCTCATTAAATGTTTGATCCATATATTTTGCATGTCTTGTCAGCATTAATTACTTTGTATTAAAGTTCACCTTTAAAGAAGCCCAGTGAAGGACATTGTAGGTTCAAGAAAAAGATTGTCATGCAGGATGCTGCAGATAGTTTTCTGACCTCTTTTACAGCGAGATGCCAAAAATCGTTTCATGTCTGTTGTGAAAGTGATGTTGACTTTTGTAAATGTGGTTTAGCTGCTGTAAGCAATTTTTTTAAATGCTGCACATAAAACATCTTTATTACCTGACAGAGATCACAGATATAGGTGTCTCGAGCAATATCACTTGTCTTTCTGACAGCACACAGCAATTTAACCGCAGCCAGTGCATTTTGTGTGTTTACTTTTAAAAAGGTAGGTTTTGGAAAGAGGGCATGTGGCTGACAAGATTGCGAGCCGGTCTTGATCATCTAAGTATAACAGAAGTGAACATATGGCTAGCTAACAACGCTTACATCAGCTAAAATTGTTTGCATGTTTACTATGTTTTTGATCTGATTTGATGTGAAGGTCCTGCAAGGCCCTTAGGTTAATTCATACAGTTTGTTCTATGACCAAAGAATCTTATTTATGTATAAAGACAATGACAGAACAGGAAAGAGTGAGGTTGTGAAAATATGCAGAAATGCATTTCAAGACTATCCCCAGGCTGTCTATGCTGTTTCCATGGCAACTGGGCTATATGTCTGCGTGAACTAAGGGGTCAGGACTTGGCTGGGTAGCATAGGACAGTTAAGCCCAGCCGGTAGATGCTTTAACTACACGATTCATCACAAATACTTCATTTAAAAATAGTTGACATGTTGACAGAGCCAAGTTCTTTTATATACAGATAAATAGATAGATAGATATATAGATATATAGATAGATAGATACATAGATAGATAGATAGATAGATAGATAGATAGATAGATAGATAGACAGATAGATAGATACAAACACACACAACTATATGTATAGTTGACTGTTGTCCCTATAATGAATGAATCAGAAAATTAATTATTTCATTGTAGAAAACAGCATCAACTACCACAAAACACATTTGACTGGTGATTTCCCCCCTCTTTTTTTGACTGGAAAGTGTGGTGATGTTCAGAGATTTCTTTCTTAAATGGGCTTTGACGTATCAAAGGCAATTTTGGTCACACTTGATGCAGAGTGAGTTATATATATTAGTGTTAGTTATATATATATATAATATATATAATATAATATATCCATTAACAAACCAAAAAGTAAAAATGCCATCTGCCTGCCCATTTTATGTGTGTGTGTTTAGATGTGAAGTGGAATGGAACTGTTGCTAAAGATGCTGTTATTGTGTACAGACCTCGATTTCTATACGGACACGAAGCTCTCACCAGAAGAACAAAACTGTTCACTAAATAACCTTTAATTTCTGTCTGAAAAAAACTGACTAACACACTTGAAGAACGCAGCTGAAGAACACAATCTTACACAGACACACTCCTCTGACTCTTTTTATGATGCACATCTATCAGTTTTGTAGATTACACAATGTAAAGGCACCCTGCAAATTGGCAGCCTTGTTATTTTTACGTGTGTGTTTGAGTGTTTTACAAAATGCGTTGCTTTCAGATGCTGACAGTGTGATGCAGTGATGCGCAAGGATATGATTCCACAATGGATATGTGTGTTTTCCCAATCACACACTCTGTCCTGGCACCTTTTATCATCTGCCCATGCTGTGAGGCTGGGTTAGGGCTGTCCTGATAGCTGCCTGATGGACCCCTCTGTTGTAGCACAGCGCCGGTAATGTGCTGTCAGGCAGTGTCGACAGGTGCAATGAGAGAACAATAAACGTGAGGGCAGCGGTAATGCAGAGGTCTGGCCGGTCTGGATGAAAACTGATGGCTTCTGGATTGGCTGCAATGGTTCCCTCACTCCCTGGTGTCTGGGCGCAGGCCCCCACAGAGAGTAAATGAACGTGGGATACTAGTAAACACCCTCAGACGGGGTACAGCGATAAAGGAGATAAATAGAGAATGGAATGAAAGGTGTTTGTGTGAATCTCAGAGGTTATTGTGTGTTTCCTGTAAGTGAAATCCACCTCCTGTGCAGTGTGTATGGCTGTGATATGATAGTATGCATATGTTTTTTTCTCTGTAAGACTGGGTGATTTACAGGGTGATGAAAGATCTTCTGAACAGATCTGCATAATGGAATCAGCTGGAAATATCGGCTGTGGCCAGCATGCTGTCTGTAGCTCTGGGCCAAAGCTTAGTAAGCTGCCTACCTAGACAGATTTTTATGGCAGCTTCCGAGATACCTTATTTTGGTCCAGTTTTAAAGGAGCATTGTGTGTATAATCTTGTGCAATTGCACAACATGGTCATTAAATCCAAGTTGATGGACTAGGCCAAACGTAAATGGTGATTAATATACTTTTATGTTCTGTAAGTTTATAAATGATTAAATATAATTAACCAAACTAGTTAAAATTGACTATGAATATTCAAATGAATATTCAGGTGACCCAGGTCTTAGCGCTTGGAGAACTGAGACAGACTGTTCTCTCCAAGGTCCTGGCAACTCTCGATTTGTCTTCCCCCACAGTTAGTGTGTGTTCTGGGTTGAGTTAGCGACTGCTTAATTAAAAGTCCTCTTGCTCAGGAAACAGAGCAGCATGAATTAGACCCGACCTCTGACTGTGAGCAGGTGTCTCAGGCAGTGGGAAAGAGTGTGTCTCTGAGAAACTCTCTGTCTAACCTAATATCTATCTATCTATCTATCTGTCTGTCCGTCCGTCCATCTGTCCATCTGTACTTCATCTTACACACACTCATACCACTCCATTCCATTCCCCTCTTTGCACCAGTACAGCCTGGTGGTCTTTCTTTCTTTCTTTCTTTCTTTCTTTCTTTCTTTCTTTCTTTCTTTCTTTCTTTCATTCTCCTCCTCTCCTCTTTTTTTCCAGGAATTCAGTTGTTTTGGATGTCTTAACTTTACAACAACACGAGGCAAACTGCATCCTTTGACCCCTCCAAGCTCTTACTTTGAAGATCATCAGTGAAGGATTAAGTTTTGGTTGTTGTGGAGAAATGGGTGAAAGAATGGAAACAAAGAACAATTGTGACAGGACCCACCAGGGTCTTTTATTCATCCTCAGCTCGCTCGCCCGTCTCAGAGAAATACTTTCAACTTTAATAGCCTTTTAATCCAATGATGAACTCTTGCTCACCTTGCCTCTTGTCTGCAAAACATGCACACTACAGTAAAATCTCTTCATTTCTATTGGTCCTTTTTACAGCAAATACCTAAAAAAAATGTGCCCTTTTAAATCGACTTCAGGGTTTAACCAATCAAATCAGAAAAAATAGCCATAAATAAATCAAATGCTTACATATCTTATATATTTATTATTTATCATTTAATTTGTTTAGAGCTGTAATTAGTTGCTGTGACAGTGATTATAATTATATTTTTTTCTTCTAAATTATGTAATGCATGAATCATAAAGTATCAAAAATTATATTTAAGAAACATGCTGAAAGTAAATTGAGTGACTTGAATTGGTGGATTTTTATAATTGAAAGTCAGACATAGGCAATCATTAAACCAATCATTATATTTTGTAATCATATTCTGCTTTTATTCATATTAATCTGGTTAAACGTAAATTAATTTAATCTTACTCTGCAGTATATGAAAGGTGTTGATCCGTGATGTAGTCATTGCGATCGTGACGACTGTAATATTAATCTTCCCATTTGCATTGTGATCTGAATTGTTATATATTTATTTTAATATCTTTTATATATCCCTCTATGGCATATTTAAGTCCCACTTGAAAGTCCATCTGTGTCCCAAATTTATCAGAAACACCTCAGAAGAAGATTTTCACTGACCACTGTCATTTTGAGACAGTGAGCAGCTCTGTTTGTTTGTCTGAGTGAGCGACAGTAACTACGGGGGGCGGGGCTTACCGATAGGTCAACTGAATGCATGAAACAGGTGCCAAGCTTTCTTCTAGCCCAGTGGAAAATATCCACTTTTGAAATTTGACAATTAATATGTACTGAACATTTCAACTCACCCCTAGACCTGGGGATATCTGTTTTACTGAAGGGAGATTGAAAGATAATTAATGTAGCCTACTGCCAATACATCACAGTGGAGTTGAGCCCTTTGATGGTTGTCATCTTCGCTCACTCTCCTCCAGCCATGAGCACAGGTTTAATGCTCTGGAACAGGTCATCAGTCCTCTGAGCTCCCCACTGTCCCAGCACTATTTATCTCAAAGAGAAGGAGAGCGAGCCAACCAGGAAAAATAATTACAAATGAAGAGTGACACTGTGGTGAATGGAACATGTGTCGGCCGAGGCGCTACCACTTGTGTTTAGTTTTAGCTTTCTGTCAGAGAGCTGGTGGAAATCCTCTGGTCCTGAATAGGCCTGTTTAAGAACATCCTGAAACCAAGAGTGGAGTTGGCACTCAAACACACTGTCAACCCAATTGATAAACCGATCCAAATGAAAAGACACTCCGATATCAAAATCAAACAAGAGAGATTCTTCAGGGATTCAGCTTTTACATTCAGCGAAGACAATGCTGACAGACATATACTGGATCTAACAACAAAGTGAAAACAAATAGTTTGATGAAAAATGGAAAATTTGATGCCTTTTGTGGTTTCAAAGACATATTTTATGAGCCAAAATATAGCGCAAAAAAAGAAAATACCCATTTTTCAGTCATAATATTGGTTCTGACACTTTCTGTGTAAGAACATCAAAGTGAGTGTTTGCTGAGATTGTAGGACAGTAACCAGCCCCAATGGCCCATGACTGTCAATTCAAGTTAAACCAAAGTGAAATAAAGCTTCTTGATATAAAACACAATGAAACTCATTTTTTTAATGCATAAAAAAACCTTTTATATTAATTTTATCTTATATTTTGTCTAATTTTCTCACCAATGCATTTATTTGATAAAATCAGATCTATGATATAGTGACATTATTACTATTTACAGTTTTGTATTTTAAGTGTGTGTGTGTGTGTTTTTTTTAATAAATGTAATTTATTCCTGTGATGACAAAGTCAAATTGTCAGCAGCCATTACTCCAGTGTCACATGATCCTTCAGAGATCATTCAAATATGCTGATTTGGTGCTCAAGTATTATATTTTATTACATTGTATTATCAGTTTTGGAACTACTGTAGTTGTGCTGCTTTATTTTAAACTTTTTGTAAGTGTGTGTGTAGAAACTCTGATAGGTTTATTTGAGGGCCAGCCCAACACAGTGACAATGATTCGACCAATGAGGTGACATGGTGGACATTGGGATGTGACATCTGTTTGTTCGACCAATGGCAGACAGGGGGAGTGTCCAGGAAACGTATCTGATAAGGGTCATGTTTTTTCGTAATGTGTTTGAGTAACATTAGTTGTGTAGAAATGACACACTTCAGTTTTAACGTTAAGCTATTTATACAGAGCTCCACCTGCAATGAAACTCGGGAAGGAAGAGGTCTGAATTTACAGGCAGCAGGAATCCTCTCTCCCGTCTGAGAGCTTCAACAAGCAGCATTTAGCAGACCATTATGCCAAACCGCAGAAATTACACGTACATACAGTACATGTACTCTCAAATCAATCTCACAAACACACCCACATTTACATGCGATCTGTGTCCCATTTGACACGCAGTCATACGCCCACAGCTGTCTGCGCTTAGACAGTCTAACATTCACATGAGAGGGAAGCCGCGTTTACATAATGATGATCTTGTTTCTCAACTGAAGGGAATGCTTGACTAGCCAGTAGACATGCACTGAGAGTGGTTTTGTCTCTATCCCTCACACTCATTTCTCGTTCTCTTCCTCCCTCACTCTCTTTTTCTGCAGCATGTGTGCAGCTAGTTATTTTAATGCTCTCCAGCCGTGCCCTCAGCTCTTCATGGCCTTGTGAGGGGCTTCAAAAGAGACATCACTGCTGCCTGTGCCAGCCCTCCTTCCTCTCCCCCCACCTCCTCTTCATTCTCTCTCCTCTCTCGCCTCAGCGTGTGAACAAGTTTGACTCTTCCTCTCTCTCTCTCTCCCGCTTGCTCTCTCTCTCTCTCTCTCTTTCAGGCATGGTGTGATTCATCAGGGAAGCCACGCTTTTAATCAGCCCATTAAAAATGGATGGCAAGCAGAGGGCTGGTGTAAGAGATCTCATTTGGAGCAGTGTGAGATGGTGTGTGTGTGCATGTGTCCGTGCATGTGCTGAAAGGATGGTAAGGATGAGTGCCCTGCAGGCTCTGTCTCTCTTTGCCAGTGTGTGTGTGTGTGTGTGTGTGTGTGAGAGAGAGAGGTTTGATGCTAATCTCTTCTGGTTGCTGAACCAACAGTTCAAGTTCTCATTTTTTGGACTACTCAGGTCAATATAACAAACAAAATGATTTAATTGTTTTAACAACTCTTCATGCCTTGTATTTCTCTCACCTTCAGTGTTAGAATACTTTCCTCAAGCTCAGTTTAAAGTGCAAAGGATGATAAGTAAGTAATCTTGTAGCACTGTGTTGTTTTCAGAACATTGCTCTGTTTGTTTATGTACCTGACCAGCAACAAGGCTCAACCAATGAAGTGACATTTGGGGCGGGGCTATCTGTTTTCAGATGTATCACTCTGAATGTTTCTGGGATTAATGGCGCATTAGTACTCCTAGCTTAGCTCCGACTGGATATGTGCCCAGCCACTGGGAACCCATCATAGCCTGGCAAATGTGTGACACACTGGCACAGATGCCCATCCATGTGCCTGCATCCTACTGGAATTGGGCTCCCGGTTGGGATGTGATCTAAGCGATGATGCTCTAACTATTGTGTGGGTGTGTGTACATGAGCGTGGAAAAGTAGAATAATACATTGAAATCGGAAAGTGAGTACTGTGTCGACTTTACTGAGAATTGGTGTATTTCTGACAGAGAAATAATATCAACTCCCCACATACCATTCCCCAACTCTCTACACACAGATTTAGTCTGTGTCACTCTGCTGAGAGGACACTTTCTCATAGCTCATTAGGAACAGTGGGGTCTCTCTCTCTCTCTCTCTCTGTCTGCTCTTGTGAAAGTCCTTTTCTCACTCTCCCACAGCTTTATACTGTCATACACATATATACACATATATACACACACAAGGTTGGCAGCCAGCCTTGTTCTACAGATTGATCGGACCACCTGTTCACCTTTCCTCATCTTTACAGTCCCAGTGACTATTTTAACTCTGTCCCAGAACCCAGAGATACATGATGAAAAAATGTACACTGTGGAACCTGCTTAGCCTTTTTAGAGCAGAAATGAATGGAGATTACAGTATGTTCTCTCTCTCTCTCTCTCTCTCTCTCTCTTTTAACCTGAATTACCTTTTATATTTTCTATTTGGGTGCTTGTCTTGGAGTCAAAATGCATATATATATATATATATATATATATATATATATATATATATATATATATATATATATTTTTTTTTTATATATAATTTCAAATATGTATTACATACTTTCTTTAGTGGAGCACGAAATTAGACATTTAGCAGAATGTCAGAGCTGCTCTTTTCCAAATGAAGTAAATGTATTGTGATTTAATGCTGCCAAGGCCAAACTAGCATTGTTAAAGCACCTGTTAAGTCATCCACAAGAATCCATAAGATAAATCTCTCATTCATATCTATTGTCTATGAGAGAAAGAAGGTCATACAGGTTTAGAAGGACATGAGGGTGAATAAATGATGAGAGAGTCTTCATCTTTAATGTGTTGTTTGATGAATGAATTTGAGGAGGTTCTGACAGAGATTAGCACTGATAGGAGACATGCCGGTGAGACAGATTATGTATGACCTGTAGAATCTTCATACTTGTGTGTGTTGAACAGAGTAGGGTTGTAACAAGGTCATGAAATAGAGTTGGATGAAGGTTGTGTGTATATGTGTACAGTAAAGGGCACCAAACCTTGGTGATTTATGACATATTAATTTACAACATTAAAATATTGAATAGCCAAATGTGGCATTAGAAGTCAGTATACAGTACTGTTTGTTTTATTTCTATTTCTGTTTCATTAAGCATACGTCTACAGTCCACATCAATCCATTTTGCAGTTGTGTTTTTATTCTGGTTGAGGTCTTTGGTCCATTCACACATCTATCTATCTGTCTGTCTGTCTGTCTGTCTGTCTGTCTATCTGTCTGTCTATTGATTCATGCATTATCATTTTAGTATTATTTATATCAATTTATTATATTTTACATTACAGTTTTTATTCATATTTTGCATTGGCTTTTTATGTTTTCAGTTTAATTTTAGTTTAATTCTTAGTAATTTAGTTTTTTATTATTTTAATTATTTGTATTTGTAGTTCAGTTTTTTTTTTTTTTTTTTTTTTGGTGCTTCAATTCAGTTTTATTTCAGTGAACAAAAATGTTTTCAATCATTTTAGTAAAAACATTCTTTAGACATTATGTGACGTGTTGCTGTCTTTCAGCATCCCAAACAAGCATGTGTCATGTTAAATTTCATTCCTGAACGCTAACATATATCAAGGTGATTTGTTATTTTTTTCACTTTATTTGTTTAATAATAAATCACAGTAAATTCACATTAAATTACCAGCCCTAAAACATTACATACTCCATGCAGAAAGTGTGTGAGTGAACTATATTTTTATATAGTTTGCGTGTAAGTAAACACTGATATTATGTGCTCTGACAGCTTGTAGACTATAATGATGTTACATAACAATGACACATGTGCATATTCAGAAGTCCTTCTTGGACAAATGGCTTGCTGCCGAGTCCTCAGAATGAAAGCTTGTGCAGAGGGTCCGGGAGGCGAACGTCAATCCTGTCTTTCCATCTGTCTTCCCCTCTGGCTCACACCTGAACTTTCCAGCGTGTGCATCATGAAATTTTCCACAAGCCCCTTCGCCCTCCAACATCTCACTCCAGCCATGCCTGTCAAAGCTCTACTCAAGGGGGAAAGAGAGCAACAGATAGATAGACAGATAGAGTAATAAATGCAATAAATAAATATAGAAATGAATAAATAAGAGCTGCCCAGAAATCTGAATTCTCCCGGCAGGTAATCCTATAAAACTCCAAGGTGAGGCGATTCTCAGCTTCACCCCTCATTATTGTATCTTTACCTTGCCGCACTGCTCCTGATGTAAAAATTATGGAGAGAGAGAAGGAGACTCTCCCTATGCACACAGTGTCTCTACAATACATTGCCTTGTCTCTCTCTCTCTCTCTCTCTCTCTCTCTCTGCATCCCCGTGTCCCCTCCCCTCTAAGTTCTTTTTAATCTTTTATTCATGGACTAGCGGGTGATGAAAAATGTATGCCTCGAGTCTGGCATTGAAATAAATGCAAAATGAAAACAGAGGCAGTTTATACAGACAGTCTGAATATCTCTATCTAGAACAAGGTTGCAGCGAGCAAATAAAGGAGAGCGAGAGAGCAGGGGGTGAAGGAGGTGGGGCAATGAGACCTTCATGATGTAAATATCACTGGGGTCTTCCTTTGCTAGCTTTAGATTAGTGTTTGTTCTGTTGTTATTGTTTATAATCCATATGCACAGTTTCCCCCTCTATTTTTGGCATCTTCTCCCATTGCGAGACACTGACAGCAGTACGACCACCAAGAGGTCACCAGGTCACTGTGCTGTTGGTCACTAATACTGGTGATCGTACTGAGCCGTTTCAGGTGGTTCACTGTTTGCACTCTCATTGATAGGTGGCACATTACATTGTATTACACTGAATCACACCCCTTATAAGTTTGTCACATGTTGAGTGGGCACTCATTGCTGTGTTCCATTCAACTTTCTACTTGTATCAGTAAGTGTATTAGAACAGTCAGTCTTCCTACTTATAAATGGATGCTACAAACACTATCCTTCAATTCCCAGAGAATGCACAAACTGATAATACGTTTACCTTGAATGCAATGTACACTACCTTTTAAAAGTTTTTCATTCAGAAAGCAATCATTAAATTGGGGACAGCAGCGATATTTATAATGTTCAGTAGAATCAGTAGATTCATCTGAACTTTCTATTCTGTCCTGAAAAAATTTATCATGGTTTCCAAAAAAAAAAAAGTTAAGCACCACAATTGTTTTCAAAAGTGATATGTTCCTTGAGCACTGTGTCATATTAGAATGATTTCTGAAGGATCGTGTGACACTGAAGACTGCAACAAACCAAAAATCTTACCAGCCCCAAATTTTTTGAATGGTAATGTAAGTCTATTTGGATAAAATATCTCCCAAATTAAAAGATTTAGATTACATTATTAAACCTACTAGCAAGCGTTCGTTCTCAAAGTGCTGTATGGTCAGAAGCAGGAGATATCAAGTAGGAACATCCGTCTATGAATGTAACAGCATAAGTGCCCTAGGCAACAAGTGTCATCCCGTCTCTGGTGGTGCCACATCCCTAGGGTCTTCAACAACCATTAGATTTTAGGTCTGTTCCTGGGGTTTTGAATGTTGAATGGCAGGGAATAGTGAAGGGACAGCGTTTAATGCTGAGTCACGGTGTGTGCAGCGATTGTAGCTACATTTATGATGTCTGAAAGTGCTACTTTCTCCACAGTTAGTTTGCATTGCATTTCTCTTTTAGCAAAGACAATGCCAAAGATGTGAAGTATACAAGGTTCTTTATAAAAATCACCACAAGAACTTGACTGCAGTGTCTGCTTGGCTGTTGTGTTCTTGTTTTATACTACAAATAAATATTAAACAGTATTTCTGTGTTCCAGTTAAAACATCAAAATATCCTTAAAATGAGATCCAGATATTATAAACTGTTGTCAGAAAACATATTTTGGATTAAGTTAGCATTAAGTGAGGTTCATGTTTACGTAAAACAAAACATTTGCTAGTGGAGAAAACATGTAAATCAATATATATTATTAATTAATTAATTACTTTTTTTTTTTTTGAAGTGGTAGCATATATTAAACAAATTTGATTGTCAAGTAAATGTATCTTGCTTTAAGGATGTTTATATGTTTTCATTGGGGGGGAAAGTACTGATTTAGAATTAATTAATCTATTTATTTATTTACTTACTGCAGTGTGTTTACTTTCAAGTGTCATTCACAGCTAGGCATTTAAATGAAACCTCTCAATGGGTTTTGTTAATGTTGTAGCTTTAAGCACACATCTGTTAAAGATCACATCATCTGGGGCGCATCGCGTTCTAATTATTGTGTACAGAAAAAAAGAATGAAAACAAATATTCAACACTGGTGTGAACGGAAACACATATTGGTCAACCACTAGTCTGAATACTGAAAGGAATGAGTGATGGTTGATGCTCACAGCCTTTTCATGATCTTTGTGGATCAAATCTTGAGGATTGTTTAATGTCTCACTTTCTCTGTCTGCAGTTCTATCATCTGCATCGAATATTGGCTCAGTTGCTATGCTGATGAATATAACTGGGTATAAATAACAAAAGCATCCTAACTCGTTTAGCTCTGATATATAGTACAGTATAGTCATATGTATGTATGTGTATATCAGCTTTTGAAAGATGTATGCAGTACATATATCTCTTTTACTTTTTCGTGTGCAAAACACAATTCTTTACTGTCAGGTGATTGTCAGAGTGCTGCTGTTTGTTTTCTAAGTTGTTCTGAGCAGGGTTGTTTTAGTATCATTTATATACTCTTACAGTATATATTTATTTCAGTTTATTTGTATTACAGTTTAGTAATTTTACTTAAACTTATTATGTCTGCGATATTCTAGTTTCTAGATATGATTTGGGTTTTTTTTTTGTGATATTTTATTGGCCACTAGGTGAGTATCATCTTAATTACTTGGAAAAGTAATAACACACCTCTCTTCAAAAAGCTGCACAATTTGAAATATCATTCATGTCTGTAGCTCAAACCTGTATAGGACAAATTACATGGCACAATTTAATACATAGTGTTAGGGGTTTGTAAAAATCCATAGCAAGCACAATTTATAGATTTATAAATGTATATTAGAAATTTAAATGTTCTTTCTCTGTCATCCCTCCCTCATCTCTACCCTCCCTTTCTGCCACCCTAGGGTCTACAAACCCCCCATCACCCCAAGTGACGCCACCTCCTCCCCCACAGTGGTGCAATTATATCACCCGACAATTAACTGGCATTGTGTAATTGGCTGGTGTGTATGAGGGTCAGCAGCTGGTGAGGCGTAGCGTTGTGGAACCGGCTCACCTCACTCACTTGATGAATCAGTTTCAATTATTAATAGACTGATTGCTAAAGTGAGATTTCTCTGGGAATCTGGATCTGCCACAGTGAATAAAATGAAACCACTGCTTTACATTTTCATTATGCCACAGCCCCCTGCTTTCAATTGCAAATAGAGCCCAAGAACCCGACTGCAACACCCGTCTTCACACCCCTTGGCACCCCAAAAATACACACATACAGTGTCACATTTTAAGTGACATTTTATGGTATGAACACATTAGTAGAAGAATAGACACACAAATACATCTGTGTGCACTTGAGTGTTTGTTAAGTATTTAATTATATATATATATATATATATATATATATATATATATATATATATATATATATATATATATATATATATATATATATATATACTTTCAAAAGGAGAAAAGGAGTGAAAATATCAGTATGAAAAAGTACTTCAGGGCTATAGAGATTTCTCTGCTGATTTACAATCAGGTCACATACAGAGACAGCACATTTGCCATCATCATAATGCAACTCTCCCCCCTCTCCTAATGGATAAAGGAATATGAGGTGCCAAACTTAGAGGTCTTAATCAGCTCCACCTGCTAAAGAAAACACTGCGAAAATTCAATTTTATCTGGTTCAGTTGCCCTCTCTCTCTCATACATTCTCTCCTGTGCTTTCTATATTGGTAAGTTTAAAAGAAAACAGGACAGCCTGAATGTAAAGACACATTTCTCTGAGCCGTTTTCCTACAGTTTGTCATAGTAAGATGAGATGTGAGGCTGAAAATATGGAAGAAATTAGCATAATTAGTTTTTATATATTTTTTTTCAATGGCTATTGATGCAAACATTACATAATGCGTTGTTATTTTATTTAATTCTTTATTCATATATTTTAATAACTAATTTAAATTTACCACATTTTTTTTTTTTTCTGAGAGATGCTTCAAACTTTGGCTGACATTACAAAAAAGAATAACATTAGTCTATACACATGAAATGTTTATATATATACGGAATTAAGATTTTAAACGAATCCTGTACACCCTACATCTGTAAAGAAATAAGTTATCTGTTGATTTATTTTGGAAGAATTTGGATGTGTGTGTAGTTTCCTGAATTGACAGGGAAGTCTGGCCACACACGTACACGCGCACCCACACGC
Organism: Carassius auratus; assembly: GCF_003368295.1. NCBI lineage: Eukaryota > Metazoa > Chordata > Actinopteri > Cypriniformes > Cyprinidae > Carassius > Carassius auratus. The sequence goes on along the minus strand of NC_039247.1, from coordinate 18,492,051 downwards.
ACACACACACACACACACACACACACACACACACACACACACACACACACACACATTTGTTTTTGTGAAAAGTGGGGACATCCCATAGGCGTAATGGTTTTTATACTGTACAAACTGTATATTCTATCGGCCTTCACCAACCCTACACCTAACCCTAACCCTCACAGGAGACTTTGTGCATTTTTACTTTCTCAAAAAAACTTTGTATGCTTTATAAGCATTTTGAAAAATGGCGACATGGGTTATGTCTTCATAAGTTACCCTCTCCTTGTAATACCTGTGTCATACCCATGTCATTATACAGAGTTGTGTCCTGATATGTCACAAAAACAAGAGCACACACACACACACACACACACACACACACACTCCAGGACTCTTGTTCCATCCATCCCATCCTGTAGCAGTGCAGCCCACATTACTGCGCTGGCTCAGTCAGTCTCTCCACATCACGGATGTTGTCTTCCCCCTAATCACCACAACTAATAGCATCACCCATCTGCAGCTGATCTGCCTCAGATTCTCAGTGTGTTTGCATGTGAGAGTAGCCAGGGATACACTGCCTGGGATTTCCTGCAACAAATCCATATATTAGCCCTGCATTGGAAAGGCAGCAGCAATAACATTAGTCATGCCATTTTAGCCATCATCAGGAGCTCAGGGCACACATGGAGAGCGAGGTTCACAGTGCAAAAGCTCCTGGGAGTGCAGCCGGAGACCAGTGTGCTGGTCAGAGAGTGAGAAGATGGGCTGGATATGCATAACATCAGCTCATGGTACTCTGTGAATTTCATGGTGATTTCCCTGGGTATGTGCAAGCACTGGATGAGACATCATTTACGCTCCAGAGTTCCCTGTGTGGTGCTGTGATCAAAGATCAGCTCTTTGGAGGCTTGTGGATTCACCTCAAGTTCAACAGCAGGTCTTGGATCAGCCCATTCCCTGATCTGTTGCTGACATCTAATCAGCGGCTTCAGACTCAGCCTGTATGTTAGCACAGAGGGATTTATTTACACCAATATACTGGGGAGAGACATCGCTCATGGTTTAAATGACTTCAAGATCAAGGATTAGTTGTAAAGCTGGTTTTAGAGGGCATGCTCAGAGAAGTCCTTCTTGCCTGACACAAATGTCTTGCCAGTTTGATGCCCACCCACAGCTGTACAGTACCCAGCTCCAAGAGCCCCCCTTAAAAGACTCAGCAAAATAACCTCCACCAGATGTGACTTTTACAGCCATGCACTAACCATGCAGAAGCGTGACAATGTCCATTTATATGGCTTTTCCTTGTTTAATTATGTGCCACGTCCAGTAAAGGTCTTAAAAAGGAAGTATTTTGCTACATGGTGATTATGCTAACATTAAGGAACGGGTTTAAGTCACACAGGACATTTCCTCATCTCTTTTTTTTTTCTGGCCACTGCTTAGTTTAAGAGCCAGTTTTACTGACAACTCATATTTTGAGCCTTGTGAAAAGGGGGTCCGTTACTCGTCTGTCATGAAATGTTCGATAATGGCTATGCTCTGATTGAATACAGATTCAAATAAAAACAAGTAATTAGCCAATCAGGCTAAATTTAATACAATCTGCATCCCAAATAATGCACAATACACTATTAATTCAAACACTAAGTATTTATGCACTATGTACTCAACCATATTGTATATGAATTACCTAAGCTTATTTTGTCATTCAGAATCTGAGTCTGATAGCCCCTCCCCCTTCGCTACGTAATTATTTATATAATAATTATATTTATATAAATATAATATCATGTAATAAATATAAATATAACATTTTTATCTTAAACAACTTTACGTGAATCTGGCAATAATTTATTAAATATGTTGGTGTAGGTATCATGACAGTTTGGGAAAATAATAAATATCTGGTGAGTTAATTTAGAAATCAATAGGGATGCACGATAATATCGGCACAACATCGGTATCAATGACCATTATCGGTATCGGCCGATATGAATATTTCTGCCGATGAGCCAAACCGATATTCTCCAAGTGAAATAATTGACCTGTTTTTCAGATGTGAATGTCTGTCTTCATTTGTAAAATAATAAATTTATGGTAGAATCAGTACAGAAGAGATACACGGATTTCTCTTCAGTAAAATTAAAGTTTAAATTTATCAGTATATATTTGTATATATATCGATATCAGTATCGGCATCGGCCAAAATTATTTAGAAAATATCGGCATATCGAATATCGGCCAAAATCCAATATCGTGCATCCCTAGAAATCAATGATTGTTTATAAAATGGATACATTCTTCCACCTACATTATTCCTACCCTAGACCAAACCAAAAGTGTTAAAAAATGCAAATGTGAGATGAAAATGGATTTTCTGCTTCAACCATGATATTTTAGCTTGCTTCTACAAGTCTTTGAACTCTTTTATCGTGACTTTTGTTTCATGGGACTTATAACTTAATGCTCCACATCACAAATGAGGTGCTATAGTGAGTGAGCTATCCAGCAAGTTTAACACCAGAAAAGCCATACATATGGAGATGATTATGTGATGTAAAGATCTCTATAGATTAGTTTACAAATCGTGGTAGAAGCAAAAATGTTAGTAGGGGCACTTTTTACAATTAACTTGTGTTGTTGTTGTTGTTTCAAGAAAGTTACAAGAGAGGAGAAACCATGCCGTATTGTGAATTTAGTCCCAGCTAATGACTGTTTTTGGGTCCAACTCTCATTTACCTGTCTACAACCCCATTAGCTGTGACTATATTCACAATATTGTTACTATATAATACATTAAGGACACCAATTGTCATTTAAACAATTTTTAAGGATGTTTACACTAGAAGATATAGTCCCTGACATGTAAACCTACCTACAGCTAAAGCTAATAGTTAGCCTTTATAGTTGCTGCACAGTGACATACACGTTAGTGAGATGTTTTTCATCAGAGCTGTTCAATGGTGCATTGCTAGGCTATTTATAAACAAAAAAATCATATTTACTGTCACCAGACTTCAAAAGTAATAAGTCATTTCAGTTTCATGTACATATACACATGAACAGGTTGTACTTAAATGCCTATATAAAACATGTGTATCAGCCATATACAGTTATACCAACTCAACTCAATATGAACACTGAAATGAGAATTATTATTATTATTATATATTTTTTTCTTTTTCTTTCAAAAGCAGCTGTCAGATCTATACCTTTGGGGATATAGAGGTGTGTCATTGCAGTCATGACAACAAGATGGCAGTGTAAACTAAGTCAAATCCCCTGGAGAATTTAGCTGGGGAGAAGACACATACTGTACAGTAAGTGAGGTGTGTAACAGATTGGGGGAGCACTGGAGAGAGCTTTAAAAATGAAGTGTCTTCTTTTCTGTCAATCTGATGGCACTCTGAAAAAAGACAGTAGAAAGAGAGAACCGTAGTGACAGAGTAGTAGTAGTTGTGTAGTATTTACTGTATGCATGATTTGTTGAGTGAAATGATGACTAGACAACTGTCAAATAATGGGGTTTATACAGTACACGTGTATTATTACTTTTCTAAGTGGTCATAATCATAATTTTTGCCATGGTAAACGATGAAACAGTTTACATTGAATGAGATACCCGAGCCTTTAACTTTGACCAGTAAGAAATCTCTAAAGACAGTAGCAACAACCTGTCATCATGGCAGCAATTTTAGCACCGCCATTTTCTTTTGTTTCCTCTTTTCTGTAAATTTTTACATTAAAAAAATGTAAAAATCTAACGAGATTTGTCCATACAGCCATGTCTACAACTATCTACACTAGACCGTAGGCAGTATAGAGAGTGTATGTATATGCTCAAGTTAGCAACTATACAAGTATGAATATTATGTGAGGGGATGTGTACCTGTATGATCGTGTGTGTTTTTATGTGTGCTTTATCTGTTTGCAAGTGTACGCCAGAGCTATTAGAATCCATTTTGAGAAGGGGGTGAAATAATCACCTCTCGGCTGTTCAAAATTAGCATTCCAGTGAAAGTTTCTATTGCCAAGCATTATTACACAACAGCAGCATTTAGCACTGATTACCACAATTACATGCTGCTGTAAAGGCAGTTCTTTACCTCACCTCTTACACAGGAAGATAAAACAGGAGCAGTATATTCTGTTTCTCACTATGATTGTTCTTAAACATTTCTGACAGTGCTCTTAGAAAACTATAAAAAATGACTTTTAAATCCATCTAAGTCATTTGCAATACTGAAAGTAATACTGTAACATTCAAGGTGAATTAATATTTCTGCACCACTGCAGCATCACCAAACATTGCATTTTCACAAAGAGTGTCTGTTTCCAAACAGGTTTCCCAAGTACTCCTCCCATCTTCCATTGCTTAAAAACAAAAGGTTCTGCCCTATATTTGCACCAAAAGTTAGCCCTTTTTTGCAGAAAAAAAATAAATAATAATTGATTGCAGAGCTCTGTCCCTGAATTTATTTTGTGTTTTGATTTTGTTTGTGCTGTTTTGTGTTTACTTGATTATTAAAGTTTGGTTGATTGTCCACCGGTTTCTGCCTCCTTCTTCCCGATGATTATGAAGTTTTCATGCGTTACATTGGAATAAATCCAGGCCTGGTGCTCTCTCGTCCGTCACTGTCGTCGCTCCTGTTTTATATCCTTCCATCTCCTCCTTGGGACTCGAGACTGGTGGGTTGAGCAGGTGTTGCTCATTTCCAATCACTCCACTGGCCTCGCCCCATTCCCACGGCTCTCGGCCCCGCCCCACTCGCCGCAATGACAAAATAATTATTTGAAACAAGATAAATGGTCTATGCTTAATTTCATGAAGTGTGCAGAAAAACACAATAAATTACATTTTAAAATACATTAAAATAGAAAAGTTATTTAAAATTATAATAATAGTTAACAGTATTACTGTATTTTTACCAAATAAATGCAAATAAAATTTCCCTGATTGCACTGTCCCTCCCCTTTAGCTCTAAATAGATGGTTTACCCTGTGTTAACTTAGATGAACAGGCCATAAATGGGGATCAGCGCTAAGTAGCTATTGTCATGACCTCATCCTCATACCTTCTGTCTTCTCCCCCTCCATTCCCCATCCTAAAGGCCCTTATCAGCCACTAGAGCCTTTATTAATTGAAATGATGCTTTTATCCCCAGTCCTCCTTCCCCTGCTGGTTGTGTATGTCAAAGCGCCACAAATTAGCCCAATGTATAGCCCAGAGAGCCGTGGTTAATGAGAGTCTGTCAGAGAGGGAGATACACTAGAATTATCATGGCATCTGTAATTAAGGGAGGAGGAAAGAATTTGGCACTAGACTTGGTTTGAACAGAGAGTGGATGTCTGACCATGTAGGCTACACAGCTTTAAAACTGAACATCTTGTCATCATCTACTAAACCTCATGTTAAGTCAAATCCAATGGTTCCTTTGTGTCTTCAGTGGAACACAAAAGAAGAAATTTTTAAGACCGTGTCCATGCATTTAGAAAGAAGATGGACTGTAGCTTTCAACCTCATAAAAGTATGTGAACGCACCAATGTATCAAAATGTGGTCCATATGACTTGTCTTCTAAAGCCATTTGATAGCTTTGAGTGAAGAACCAAATTAAATTTAAGCTTTCTTTTCAGGCGATCTTTTCATCTCTTCAACTCAACTGAGTGAGATTTCAAGAACTAGATCAATTCAGTGAACAAATCATTCAGACTAGATTTGTGGACCAGATCAATGGATTCATTTAGAAATATCCAATTAAAACAATGATTCATTCAAAAATTAGATTTTGCTACTTCTCATAAACACTCATGAATGCTCCAAGGAGAGCTACACTGTAGATGTCAGATGTGTTTTTTTTTCACTCAAAGCTATGTATTGAGAAGACCACTTTTAAACTTTTGCATCTGTTTTGAAGCTTGAAAGCCAAACCAACACAATTCTTGTTCAAAATGTTCCCTTCGTCTTTCACTAGAAAATGAAAGTCATATGGGTTTGAAACAAATTGAGGGTGATGACTATTTTCACTTTTGGATGAACTGTGCTGACAGTCATGATATACACATTCTGAACAGAGAGTTAATGGATGCACATTGATGCTTATGGAATGCCAGCTCCCCTAATTCATTTTGGTAAACACTGTCCGCACAAAAGACGACCCACTTTAGGCCAGTGGGATCATTTCAACAACACTGACAACTCGGGGAGTCTAATTAATCAGACAGCATCCAGAGCTAGATTATCCTCTCTGAGAGACTGAGACAGGGCCATCGTGGCGGTCCTACTGTATGACAAGCTAAATAAATAGCCTTTGTCATCCTATCAGAGAGGCTGTTAAGCTCTCCTCTTGATTATCTGTCCCCAACTCCCAACTCTCTAATTAGTACCTGGCACGAGCCCCGATGTTTAAGCACGATTAAGGTAATGCTTGTGTCTCAACAAAAGGTGCACTTTTCCAGGGCCGGTCGCTATCAGCATGGTGTGTAATGTTAGAAGTCAAAATGGTTGGACTCATTTACCATCATGGGGCTAAGTGCATTCTTGGCTCGGGACAAGGCGGAGTTGTGTATGTGCGCCTCCAGCCAAGGAGCCCATTTGTAATGGCCAAATGTTACTGCCCCGTGTCTTAGTGTGAGAGCCTGGCAGTTCTACACCTCTGCTGTTGTGTGCTTTTATTTACATCATTGCCTCTCTCTTTTGCTCACTTTTAACCACTTTTTAAAATTAATCAGCTCATTTTTATAATCAATATATTAACCTTAATAAAAGTGTGATATTATTAAGGAACAACAACAACAACAAAGTTAAATATCACTATAGTATATTTTATACTTAAGTACCAAAAAGTTCATTCGTTCATTCATTCATTCATTCAATAACTTGCACAACATAAACCTGGACTGCCATCAGTGTCCTCTCAATCAATCAATCAATCAAAAAGAGGATAACCCCCTGGAGTCAACTAATAGTTTGTAAATATGATTGTCAGCTGGAAAATTATTCTATCTTATGTTTTCTTTCTCCGTCTTATGACTAATGCCCAGTCCCATTGTTTGTTTGAATTGCAACTTACGGCAAATAAGACCTTCATATTGACTTCGCCACTCTGTCACAAAACCAAATATGCTGTTTTCCTGATGCCTCTCTCTCTCTCTCTCTCTCTCTCTCTCTCTCTCTCTCTCACACACACACACACACACACACACACACACACACACACACACACACACACACACACACACACACACACACACAGAGAGAGAGAGACTTCTCCGTAAGAATGTAACAATGTGTATGGGGGCTGCCAGAATAACAAATCGTCTCTGCAGCTCATGCATGCAAATGTTATGTTGTAAGCAGTTTTGTTGACAAGTGCTAATACTTCTTTCATACTACCATCAAAAGCGGCAAATACAACAGCCATTACTCCCTCTCTCAGTTCCACAGACATGATAGATGGTGACCTTAATGCGGGCTAGCCGAGTTTTTGAAAGTTAAAGAGCCCACCATAAATCACAGAATTATTACAATGAGCTTTAATTGGTTAAGGACTGTTTACTTCCTAAAGAGCTAGAAAAATTGGGTTTCGGCATATTCTAATTTGCAAAGTGCATTTACATTACGAATGGCACTTTAATAACCCCCCTCCTTTATCATGCAAAATATGCAACACACTGGCAATCTATTAATTGGGCACCAAAAAAATGCACAGCAAACATAAATCCATGTGTTCTTGTGTGTATGATGCATGCGGGTGTCTGAAAAAGAGAAATGGCTGCGTGTGTCCATCCATTAAGGATGAGTCACTTCATGCCTGGATACAGTGTGAACGAAATGCGTGCAAACCATGATGCCTCAGTGTCGCATGAAACTAATTAGAGTGCTGTAAATACTGTATGAGGGACATGTTAGACATTTACTGGGTGTTGTATTGTGTCTAAGCCTGAAATATGCCCTAAATATGTTTTAGAAAGCCTTCAGTTGCTGTAGAGTTTGGAAGATTTTTAGTTAGCATATAAAATACATCACTTTTGAACTGCTTTTTAGATATATTCAGACATTATTCGTGATGCATAATTTTTGGGGTTCGAATATGTCTGATAAATAGAATTATACTTTTATTGTAAGATATAGTAATGAACTTTATGTTAATATTTGCTGTTGTATATTGTTTGTTGTTATGTATTTAGGTGATCCGGTTCTCTTTACCAATTTTACGGGTCACAGAGTTAGAGTTTAAGTTGGCATTTGGCATTTCCTACCTTTCATTCGGCCAATCAGACACCATCCCCCGGGACACGGCGTGAAGTCTTTAAGGATGCAAGGCAAAGTGCTGTTTGATTTCCCAATGGCCAGTCACACATATGAATAAAGACACACAAACCTGACAGACTCGCATGCACACAGCCGATACTGACAGTTCACACAGTACACGACAGATATGCTAAAGCTTCTGTTACTCTAAAATGTGTATCATATATAGTATTTAATTATTTCAAATTCATGTCATGTGTTTTTGACTCACAGTCAGGTTCTGTCTTAGCAGCTGAAGTTAGTACAGTCTACAGTAGGGGTGTGAAACTCAATTCCTGGAGGGACAGAGCCCTGCAGAGTTTTGTTCCAGCCCTGCTTCAACACACATTCCATGTAGCTTTCAAATAGTCCTAAAAGACTTGATTAGTTGGATCAGGTGTGTTTAAATTAGAGTTAAATCTAAACTATGCAGGGCTCCTGCCCTCCAGGAACTGAGTTTGACACCCCTGGTCTACAACACCCCCCCAAATTCACATTACTTCTCACATGGAAAACTAGATTTTAAACTAAAGTTAAAGTTTTAGAATATGAGGTGTCAAAAATGTATATAAATGTTTGTCTTATTTTAGTTTAGGTGTAATTAATATGAACACATGAAGTTTAGTTTCTTTTTTCCAATTACATTAGATTTTATTTTAATATCAGTGAACAAATATGTGTTCTTCTATTATTTATTTATTTTTTCACTGCAAATAATAACTGCTGTTTGGTGTCATTGTCATCAAACCTGGCTCTAAATGATTTCCTGTAACAAGTATGAATATTAAACGACATGATGTTAAGTAAACGTTAACAGAATTTCATTTTTGAATGAATGATCCTTTTAAAATCTGATGCTTCCGCATGCAGTACATGTCAATAATGTGCAGCAGTACAGATTAATCTATGGTCTAAAAAGAAAGACATGAGAGAAGAATGAGAGAGCGTGTGTAACTTTGTCACCAGGATCCAGGTTGGGCTTGGCTTGAAACGCAGAGCTTACCCTCTGCATTGTGATCCAATGCTTATGCGGTTTAGAGCAAAAGTGTTTGCTAGCTGCTTGGGATGTGACTCAGTCAATTGTATGGCTTTTTATGCCGGATGAAAGGCAAACTTCAATGCTTCGGTTCTTTCATGGCTGCTACACGGGCTACAGGGCAGAAAGCCCGTACAGTATCAGCACAAAGCCTTCCGCTCAGCGCTTTCCCACAATTACATTCTCTCTCCCATTCTCTTTATCGCAGCTCTTTGTTTACAATAGGTGACTAAGACAGCCATTGCACTAGAGTTGCTTTGAAGAGGATTGGACGGCTCTCAAAACCTGACGAGTAAAGATCCTTAGAAGCAAGCATCATTCTTACTTTGTAATATGGGTAGTTATCTAATAAATGTATTATTCCTAAAGACATCAAAGAATGTCTTATGTGGTGCCATTCTTAGAATTTTGAATGTGCAGTATTTCAAGAGCATTAAAACTTAATCAAACATTAAAAATGTTGAGCAATCGAAATGGTTTAACCAGAGCATAAAACAGTCTGATGTGTCTTTACCAAAGACCTGTTTACGTCCTGACTTAATCTTTATTTTCCTTCTTTCTTTTTTTAAATCATGAAGGGTTCGTTTATTCACATATTGTGTTATTAAAGCATTGACTCAGGGGATAATGAATGCATTTTCTGCTGATATAGAGTACACTGAAAGCAGCTTTATACCCGTGAGCTTACTGTCTGCTAATCTCTTCAATAAAATAAACAAGCCTTATTGAAAACTGGTAGATTTTCACAATACCTACTGTATTCCTTGTGTTGAAATCCAAAGCAAGCATTTTAGGTTTAACATGCTGGCTGCTTCATATAAACAATGTGTTCTGAATTATTTGTGACTGTATGTTATTAAAGGATGGTTAGCCCCCTTTTGTTCCTCTCTGTCGTTTTTGGCTGTATCCAAAACCTTGCTGCCTTTTCAAGTCATATCTAGAGGTAAAATAGAAAGGCATGTCTGGGTAATCTTCCAGTCTACTAAGAGTCATCTATCTGGCCAGATTTTGAAGGCATGTTTGTTAGAACTTTCTAAGTGATTACTAGGGCATTGCTACAGTAGGTTGTTGTTAGGGTATTCTCTGTGGATTCTAGGGTGTTGCTAAATGTTTACTAAGATGTACTTGGTAGCTGCTAGGTGCTTGTTAGGTTGTTCTGGGTGGTTTCTAGGGCATTATTTTGTGTTGGCTTAAGACTGGAATATACTACTTTTAAAATTGTAACAGATTTTAAAGCATTAGGCATCATACCCTTGTTGACTTTGTAAATGGTAACACAGAAAAACTAGGAATCATACACTAAACAACCTAGCATCACTCACCAACAAACTTTCAAGTCATTCCGAACTCAAAAAACTCACGCTGAAACAATATGTGTTCTAATATCATTAAAAAATATCAAACATGTTTTATATCTTCTGGCTGGATGGAATCAAAGTCTCAAGATAAAACTAATTAAAATGAATAAATAAATAAACACTAATGGCACTAATTTTTGGGAATTAGTGTTGACTCCTTTAAAAATCAAATCAGGGTAAAAGTACTATATATTGGCTCTCTGGTTTTGAACTCTTCAATCAGTTCATAGGAACTTCCACAATAATAATAAGAGGCTGATATTTTAGGTCTTAGATCTTCCTGTAACCTGAAATGAAGTTCAGGTTGTCCCAGAGTGATGGAGTGCTAGCAGGTGTGCTTTCTGTCACACAAAGAACACGTTTGTTTAACTAGAGCCATTTGTTTTTCATCTGTGTGGGTTGTAGGCTGGGATGAGGGCGTGTTGAATTAAGGCAGGTGGATTAATCACAGAGTCTTCCTTCATTTCATGGTTGGTCTGTTTTGCCACCTCAAGCGTGCAGCGAACAGTGTGACTGAGACTTTTGCTTTGAGTTGAGCCGTGTGGTGTGGAGCCGAGACAGCAGTGAAAGTGAAGCCACAGGAGACTTTCTTTCACAGGCATCATGGTGGAACAGAGAAAAGGTTAAACATTCTGCCTGTCTGCTTCACCTGTGGACGGTCGGGGGGCTGTTGAGTGAAAGGAGGGTCAGCCAATGGCTGATCATCAATCTTTCTCCTGATTTCTTTTTCAGCACTGCAAAAGTTCTATTCTTCATCAGTTTCTTTGTGATTTTTCAAAGTAAACTATTTAAACTTCCTTAAACATTGCGTTCACCCAAAAATAGAGAATTCCCTTATCATTTATTTACCCTCATACTGTTTAAACCTGTATGACTTTTTTATTCTGTGGAGCATAAAATAAATGAATGAACATTAACGGGGTCCTTTTTCTTTCTTTCTTTCTTTCTTTCTTTCTTTCTTTCTTTCTTTCTTTCTTTCTTTCTTTCTTTCGATGGCACAGTGAACAACTGCACTGTTTCCAATGAATATTTGCGCGAGGCACCTGCGTGATCAAACAGCTGAAACAGATAATCCTCAATTTTTGGTCATACAGTAGAGGCATAATTCAAAAATGCAAAGTGTTAGCAGTTTGAAAAATTAAGAATAATAACAGAGTTAATAAGAATTATTTCTAAATGCTGGACCGTTCTCATTTTTCTCTGCAAATGGAACCTGAAGACTTTTTAACCAAGAATGAATTAAATTTAAACATCCTTAAATATTGCGGTCACCCAAAATATAGAAAATTATCATCATTTATTTACCCTCAAACTGTTTAAACCTGTATTTATATTACTGTTTTCTTTCTTTCTTTCTTTCTTTCTTTCTTTCTTTCTTTCTTTCTTTCTTTCTTTCTTTCTTTCTTTCTTTCTTTCCAGCAGCATTACCTGAATTGATGTTTCCTAACAGGCATTCCTAAAGGTTTGTGAGTACGAGCTGTGATGATTAACAGCCTCTCAGACTTTTATGAGTGGTGTAGAGTTTGTAATTAGACTAAATAGATGAGATTGGGCAGGCAGAGTAAATGCACTATCCCTGGTCCAGTGAGATTTATAGTTACTGGATATTTTAAAAGGCCTTTTTAATGCACTTGTTTCGTGGTGGGACGTGCTCAGGATGTTTGTTAATGACTCGCATTCAGCTGGCCAAACTGCCATATTGTTTTTGCTTTAAAATGAACAGTTGATTAATTAAATGGCTAATGCGTGTTTCTCAATAATTTAAAATATTTACTCGTGAATTTAGTGTAGAAGTTTGTTTATATTAAAATGTAAATTATTTTATTTAAAGGAAACTGTGAAACAACTGCAAGTTCGCTAACATGCACTGCTGAAGTTGATTACATAAAACGGTACAGTAACTATGTTTACAGTAATTTAATTTGATTTTAACAACTGGCATTGTGGCATTTTGTGCATGCATGCTGTGATATCTGTTCACTTGAACAGAAGGCAAAGAATGTAGCATCTTAAACATTCATTCAATAGAGCTCTTTATCAAATTCACATGTATAGAGTAAACCAGAGCAATACCAAGTAAGATTTAATATGAAATAAAATCTTAATATCAAATCCCATATTTCAGAGTTTCAGAACAGACCTCAACAATACAGTATGTCAAACTTGCCAAAACAAGTTTGTTGTCAGCACTTTCCACTAGTTTTATCTATCTTATATATGCACTAGCATCTATCTATCTATCTATCTATCTATCTAGAATAATTTTTAACCCTTGAATGTGGCTGTAGCCCACTGTCATGACTGTGCTGTACAGATAGGCTCCTGTGACTGTGTCTCTTTCTGGGTGGAGGTAACACAGAGTTGATGACAGACACGCTGACAGGCCAAAGCGGCCGTAACTTATTGTTTGTTGATGTGCTATGACAAATCATGCGGGATGAGCAGGAGCGTGTGTGTGTGTGTGTGTGTGTGTGTGTGTGTGTGTGCATATATGAAACTCTGCACAGCTCATTTAGCTCCAATGTAGCCACCTGGGTGGTGGTCTGCATCAGCCAAGCCAGTCCTGGTTCTCTCCCTGCCAGCTGACAGCACTGCAGTCCAATATACGGGCTCCGGCGGCAGATTAATCAACACAGACATCCCGACAAATCATCCGCCACCATAACTGATTTGAAAGAGAGAGCAAAAGCAACTCTCAAAAAACAGATTTAGAAGAGGATACAGTTTGCCTCATGCAAAACGCACCTTTCGAAGTTTGTGTCATTCATATTTCGAAGCGGAGACAAACAAGCATGTCAATAAATATCAGAAAAAAGGGTATGATCCTGACAGCAGATCAACGGTTTTCAAGATATGCAGCTTTTTTAGCAGCTAATTGCTGGCTTCTGCAGAACTGCTTAGCTGAATTAAATTGATCACTATAGAAATAAAGGGGACTTGACTTGACTGTGTAAGTACAGTAGTAGTGTAATATGAGAAAATGCTTTTACAGCAGTGCGAGGTTCATTATAGATAAACAGTTCATTCAAATGGTTCGTGTAAATAAATTGTTGGTTCACCAATAAATTACTTACACTGATTTAAATTGATATAAATTAATATAGACTATTCACAGATTATTTTTAATCCCCTGCTTTTTTTTTTTTAAGTGAAATAAATGAAATACTGCAATCAGTTAAAAATTAAGTTCAATTTAATCTCCCTTATAATAAATATAATTATGGTACAATATACAATTTCAGATAAATTATATATATATATATATAATCAACATGTATTTTTAATACAGTAGGCTACATCGTGCTCTATTCATATTTCTTTTTTAATTTATTTTCCCAAAGTAAAACTAACAGATAAATATCTCAATTTATGGTCCCATCATTCTGCGTTATTTACATAAACACACACTTTACTACTTTAATACTGCCATTACCACATACCCATTAGGATTAAAGAAACAGCAAATAGGTGTGTGCAGCAGGAACAGCAATGTTGTCTGGCTAATCCTACGCCTCAGGTGGCTTTTCATCTATCCCATTCAGATCCTGAGCAAATCAAATTAAAGCAGAAAGTGGGGGAAATCAAAAACGTCAACACAAAAATGCTGGGCCGCCTTTTAAATCGGCCCCCATGGCCATGCTCCTTGTTTTATTATCTGCAACAATAGGGGAAGTTTTGTGGCATGCTTTCATTGAGCATATCCAGATTAGTATTGCTTTGACATTTGGGAGACTCGATAGCAATACTCTAATGCTTTCCTGAGGGAATGCAACCCGTATGAGGGAGTCTTGTTCATGCAACATCTGTTTAATGGAATGATTGCCTGAGCTGCAGACACTGTAGAACAAACACGCACATATCCGGAGATATCCTGCACTGCCTCGCTCAGTCTGTCAGATTTAGGTATGAACGTGTGACCTAATACTTACAGTAATACTAATATACTTATTCGTTGCCACAGTTCCTCTGGATGTAGTTGGTCTCAGTTTTTATTTTATTTTTTTATGATTCTTCTTGTTTCTCCAGATGGACTGAATGATGGTGAGATCAGATCTCTGTGTGGAGTACTTGTTGCTGTCAGACTCCTTGTGCATACAAAAAATTGACTGGATTATTACAATTAATGGAAAAAAAGAATGTTTGGAAATGTGAACTGATATTTCTTACTGACACACTAAAGCAAAAAAAAAAAAAATATATATATATATATATATATATATATATATATATATATATATATATATATATATATATATATATATGTATATACATAATTTTTTAATGAAAATACTAATGGCATAAGACTAAAGCCCAAACAAATGATAGAAATATTACATGCAATTATATTTCAGATTTTTTTTATTCTAATATTGGGTTATTATTACACTTACAGTTGTTCACTTATTATTATATATTATATATATATATATCAGCATATTTAGGTGTAATTGACAATAAAAGTTTTAAAAACAATTCTTTCCCATACAACCTATATATCCTAAGTCTTCTAAAACTGTTAAAAATATATATAATTCATGGCTGAATTATCTTTTAAACTGGGTTCCATTATACAGGCAAATATTCCAAGACTCCAAGTGCAGAGCTCCTCCAGTGTTTGCATCTTTCTCTCTCTGCAGCTCAATCTCTTCTCCTCCGCATTAATGAGTGCTGGCTCGTTTATCAGCACTCATTAATGAAAACGACTGAACACAACCCAAACTCTCTCACAGTATGAAGCCTAATACTGTACATACCCTGTGAGGCATGATGAGGTGACGGCTCTTTTGACCAGAAAAGACCATGCCATGTAAATAAAGTCTTTTATTAAACTGATATATAATGGCTCAGTTCTTCTTCCTCGTGTGTTTTGATAAACGGTGGACCTTTGAGACTTCGACCAAAGAGACGACATACTGGCTAGTAGCTAACTAACTAACCTTAATGTAATATTTCCCCATTGGCTGTGGCCATACGATTAAGAAACTGCCTAATAACTGCTAATTAATTCCCAGTAGGCAGCTATTATGTACTGTATGTAATAATCTAAACCAGTTTTATCTGCACTGTTTAAGGGCAACCCTATGCCAAATCAAGAGAACAAGAATATGTTTCTAATTAATAAGTGTCAGATCTATGGGGTGGTCTTATTTTCTCACTGGTCCAATTAAACTGATCTGAATTCAGTCCCTTCTGTATGGATGTAGCATTAATGAAGGTTTCAGTGCTGCCATTGTGACCCGTGAGAAATGTTATTAAGCAGTAGTCATATTCACTCATTACTGGCCTCTCACATCTTTACTCTAAGACAAGACCAGCCGTGCTGCCAACCCTGTGAATTCAAGATCAATTTGAGAAGATGTGTTAATTTCACCCTCGGCCATAGTGGCTTTAATAGTGTTATGGTTAAAACTAACCTTACTATCACATTCATGTCTGCTGTGCTGTTTATCGTGTTACTCACAGTCTTAACTCGGTGTCATGTATATTTATTCCTTTTGTATGTATTTGTGATTTTTTTTCTTTATAAAATAATTATGTTTTAAATAACAAAGTTATGGCAAAATACAATACTTTTCAAAATAGACTAGTTTTAATGTGGTTTTTTTTAACTGTAATTTAGACAATTTAAATATATATTTTCTGTTTTAATACTTTGTATATATCAAATATAAATAATATTTGTAATACATTAGAAAATGTGATTTATTTGCATGATGTCAAAGCTACATTTTTTAACAGGCATTACTCCAGTCTTCAATGTCACATAATCCTTCAGAAATCATTCTAATACTATGTTCAAGAAAAAGGACTTAATATGTTGTGCAACTTAATATTTTTTGTGGAAACCCTGATACATATTTTTTCAGGATTTTTTTAAGCAATTACTGTAACATTTAACCCCTTTTAACTGCACCCTTGCTTAATAAAAGTATTTATTTCCTTCAAAAGTAATAATAATAAAACAAATCTTTCTGACTTTTGAACAGCAGTGTAAAAAAAAATCATGCAAATAGGTGTCATGCATGTGCTTTTGGTAAGTCTTACATGTATTCCAATGTAAATGATAAAGGTTTATCATTTACAATAAATAAATAAAAATTCTGCAACATTATTGATTATTTCAAAGTAACTTAATTGTTATATTTTATATTGAAAAGACTTGCATGATGCATTATACCAGTATATATATTTTATAACATATATATTTTATCATTGGGTTGTAAATGTGATCTTGATTAAAATTATATGATGCATTTAATTGGTAAACACGAATGATTTATGTTTATGTTAATAAAAATGCAAATGTTATTTTTAAGTTAATTTGTATAAAATCCTCTGCTAACAGTTTAAATAAAAATGAACACTTTTTAGTTTATGTAAATTAGAGGAACTTGGTAAATCATGTAAGGTATAGCATCCTCCAGAATGGCATTTGTCAATTGAAAAAGCCTTAAGCTTCCACAGCAATTATGCAAATCGTCTTAATGTGAGTGGAGTGCAATGAAAGTTAAACACTTTAAACACATCCATTGCTTATCTATTCCACAGCTCTGTCACTTATTTTCAAGGCAAGTATTGCATTATAAGAGGGCAAAAGAAATCGCCGGCCGATAGTCATCTGTAGATTAGAACATAACAATAAATTATGCAATGTTTGAAAACATACACAGCCATAATTAGGTGGCATTTGATATTAAATGAGGTAATAGGATTGACTTATTTATCTCCCAAACAATCCCATAAGATCCATTAGCGTGTGGAAAAATGAGCTGTTTGAAATGGTAAGAGCGCCAGAGCTGTGATCAGATTTGACTAAGCCCCCCTTAGCGAAGTTGAAAGACTGGCTTTTTGCTCAGAGATCACCGTGCCCCGCTGGGACTATGGGAAGGGAATTGGAGATCAATGGATTTACTAAGGAATAAGTTCATTCCAGACCTGACGGGGCGAAACACCCGAGCACCAAGACTATTAACTAATCATGTCATTATGGTGACCGCCATCACCTGCACCTCTGTACTCCGACTTCCCCTGACCGCCAGCCACAGATACGGGAATGTTGTTGAAGCGGAAAACAGAAATAAGCACGCAATTGTCGACTGAGCATCGCGACCCTATTATATCCTGCTCAGGCTCCAAGAGTGCTGTTTATTTCCCTCTTTCTCTTCAGTTATTATGCTGTAAAGGTTGAACCCAATGCAAATTCAAAACATGGGGAATAAGATGAATTACTCCCATAAAAAAAAATAAAAAAACCTCTGAGAAACTTTCCCCCATATCAACATATTTATGTTTCCTCACTGCTGCCATCACTCATGACTGCAGCTGTCCCTTGTGAGTGTACGTGAGTGTATGTGTCTGGGTGTGTTTTACACTTAAAAGATGCAACGCTTACAAAGGGAGTCTGTTGAATAAATGATAGTCTACATCTTAGAGGCGTATCTAGGTGAAGCCAGGATGGATCTCTTTTTGTCGCAGCGCTGGGAGCAGTGAGAAACAACTCGGGTTGCGTGTATGTGTACGAATGTCTGTGTGTGTTTATAAATACAGAGCTTTGTTCATTCATTTATAAGGCCGCGGCTTGCTGAGATTGGGGCTGCTTTGGGGAGCTTCAGGCGTCTGGGGTTTTACTAGTGCAGGGTGAGGCGGTGTGACTGCAGGTCTCTCTGTGGTAAAATAAGAGCTGTCATACTGCTCTCAGGGTGCAGCGAGGGCCTGTCAGAAAAGACTGATTGCCTCCAAGGAGCTGCTTGATCCCTGGGACCCGGAGGCTCGCTGGAGCCATCAGCAGATGTCTAGTGCTGCTGCTTGTTACTGCTTTTGTGAGTGTTATGTCAGGAAGACCATCACTGTCTGGTTTGGCGAACAACACAGAATGCGACGCCTTACCTTGTTTACTAACAATTCAGTTTAGTGTAAGTTACCTCTAATTGATGTTGCGAGTATGAGCGTGAAGTAGCGAAATAAGAACCGGATGGATGAGCTTCAGTCTTGTCAGGGGACGAACCAGCAGTGCTGTGACTAAGAGGGCTAATGATTTAGCTCAAGTCCTGAGCACCAGCTCACTGGCTGCTATTTCTGTGAGAGGTGTCATCCAGACAAGGAGAGTGCACTCTTGACAAGAGACAGAGTCAAGGGCAAACAGAGCACTGCTGCTGCTTTATTTGACGAACTGCAGTGGAGGTTAAGAACTGGGTGTGTTTGAACGAACTCACCACTTGGAGGGCGACCATGCATGATCAATGTCTGTGTCCTCTTAACAAGATTGCATACACTCTCAAGGAACTGTCTGCCAGGCGTTGGAATGGTGTTCACTCGTATTAATGCAATGCAAGTCTGATAAAGACTACAATCTTGTTGACTCGGTTTGCTCAAAATAAAAACGTGAACTGTAAGCAAACATGTTTCAGTGCAGTGCAAGATGTTAGTTTAGCTTCATGGAAACTTCAGAATGATCAACTGTAGCTGCTCTTACAAAAATTTTACTAGCATGAAAAAACCAGTGGTGTCAAAAGTACTGGCATTCATTACTCAAGTAGAAGTATAGATACTAGGGTTTAAAAAGACTTTTGTAGAAGTTGAAGTATCAACTCAAGCTTTTTACTCAAGTAAAAGTGTAAAAGTACTGGTTTAAAAAACTACTTAAAGTATAAAAGTAAAAGTAATGTAAGGGGAAAAAAATGCCATTAAGAACAAAAGCTTAGGCTGCACCACAGGGGCCTATTGTGTACTACCCCACCGCCTCAAAAAACATTTTTCTAAAGGCCATAGGCCATAATGACTATAATGTTCATGTTGAAAAATTTGGGATGCACTAGGCTTCCTGTTTCAGCCGCATATATAAAAATACAAAAATGGTGTTCACATCCCAAACATCCAATTAGGACACAGGTGCAAGACAACTAAATTATATAGACAAATAAAGAAGTGAAGTCTGAACACTGAAAACTACTGCTCCAGAGGAATTTAATTAAGCAACGTTTCGACCTTCAGGTCTTCCTCAGCCGCATATATGCCCATTTAAAATGAATGCACTTTAGTACAATGCAAATACATTAAAGGACTAGAGATATGATGACTAGTTGCCAATAAGTATTGTTATAGTGCAAAAAGTCAAACTTCAGAGGCTTGTCATCAATAACTTTTAATGGAATGTTTATGTACATCCAAACTTAGCTGCAGGAATCTGTGAGGGCAATGGACAAGAACATTGGTGCAGGCTTAGTAACAATTACACTTGTATGGTGGTCTATTTACAGTAAACATTATAGTGCTGTCAAAATGAATGATTAATCCAAGTGATTGATCAAAAACTAAAACTGAAAAAGAAATCATAATCCTGATACTTTCTTGATTGATAGCTTCTTGTATTTGGTACATACGTCTGCTATGTCCAGTGTTCGGGGTGTAACGAGTTACAAAGTTGGTATAGCCTACTTATCACAACATTGTCAATCGCATCGTCAATCGAAAATGCTAATTTATTAAAACATTTCGTTACCGAACTACCTACAGTAGCTTAATTTGTGGAGGACGAAGAAAAAGCACTCATTTGGTAAATGAGCCAGTGAGAAATAATAACTTTTAAATAGGGTCCAGTGCCTTTTCAATACTTTTAAAATGGTACCGGCTCCTAAACGGTGCCTGAACCGATACTTTAAAAAAAAGAAACACAAAAAAACTATGGATAACTTTAAAGAACATTACAAATATTTAAAATAAATCCATAGCTTGTTGTGCAAGTTGTGCTTCCCTTAATCTAAGGC
The DNA here is from genome assembly GCF_003368295.1 of Carassius auratus. Taxonomy (NCBI): domain Eukaryota; kingdom Metazoa; phylum Chordata; class Actinopteri; order Cypriniformes; family Cyprinidae; genus Carassius; species Carassius auratus. The sequence continues at coordinate 18,471,616 of NC_039247.1, read as the reverse complement.
TAATAAATGTATTTCACAATCTGGGTCATTATTTAATACAAAAGCACACATAATGTTTGTACTGTATCTCTGTCACTCACTCTGATATAAAAGTTAACATGAGTGCTGTCTGTCACTGTCTTAAATCAGTTCTGTGAATTACTGTATGGTCATTCTTTATAAAGTAGCAACAATGTCGTTTTTAAAATACAGTACTGTGCAAAAGTCTTATGGAAAAATTAGTATTTTCTCCCCAAAAAGGGTTTTAAGCCAGTTATTTATATCTTTTGCTGTAGTGTGTCAGTTGGAAATATCAGTTTGCCATTAATTTTAATAATAATCTAGTGCGATTTTGAATGCACAAGCAGTCTGACAACGGGAAAATTAATGTTTGGAAATGTAAACTGATATTTTATACTGACATACTACAGCAAAATATATAAATAACTGTCCGAACACCATTCTTTTAAGTGAAAATACTAAAGTGTCTAAGACTTTTGCACAGTAGTGTATGTATAAAGTACGTATGATTAAATTAAGTATATTTAAGTAAGTGTAATTAAAGTATGTGTTCGTTCATATGTGTTAAGGGCTAGATTTTCGCTGGAGGAAACGGCTGTGGGGTGATGAGCGAAAACTTTACAGATGAGAAACCGACTGCTACCTCGTGACCTTTTGTAAACTGTATTTATGACAAAGAACTGCACAGATATGGATATTCTAACAATCTATCGATAAACACATACCTTGTGTCCTCTGTTTGTTTAAGTGCGCATGCGCTGCTCCGTTCGCGGTCTGCGCCTCTGCGGATTGAAGAGCGCGCTGAAAGACGGGAGGAGACCGATCTGATGCTGGTTTCATGTGAAATTTAAGCGGACTGACTCTGAGGCGATCGGATACCGGTTCCATACCCAACCCTACTTTTAAGAAATATATATTTTGATAAACAAACCCAAAACTGTCTATGTCCTGGCTGGACTGTGATGTGATTTGTGTCACGTGCAGGTGCGATGGATCGCGTAAAGACCAATAGGGTGTCGGAATGGTATATGTTTATACTTCTCATCCAACCACAATCAAATACACTCCATCCGGATGGCGCGATTTATCTGGATAGGTTTTTTTTTTTTTTTTGAATGATGACAAGCCGGAATGAAAACAAGCCGAAATGAAATAGCAGTAACGAAGCTATTTTTAAAATGTAAGGAGTAGAAAGTACAGATACTTGCCTGAAAATGTAAGGAGTAGAAGTAAAAAGTCTGCTGAAAAATAATCACTCAAGTAAAGTATAGATACCCCACATTTCTACTTAAGTACAGTAACGAAGTATTTGTACTTCGTTACTTGACACCTCTGGAAAAAACTAAATGAAAAGTGATGGTAATGTAATCTTTCTTGTGTAGCACTAGTATCTAACAGTAACATTTAGATGAATTAGATTCATGAATATGGTAATCAGATATGATATAAATAAGAGGTAAAGGTTTGACTTTTAGCATGGTAGTAATAGCCTCTGCTAATAGATGGTTTTTTTTTTTTTTTTTTTTTTTTTTTTTTGCAAACAACATTTCATTATAGTACATGTAAAATTAATTTATTTAATAATTTGACATTTTGAAATGGATATCTTTCCTTGGCATAGCTGCTCATGATCACTTTTTTGAGTCTCAGTTACTTCGATTAATATTGAAAATGTATTTTTAGTCATTTACAATATTATTTTTGTTAATAAAAATGAACAATGATCTCAATTTGCAGAGCATGGATATTTAATATATGCATCAACTAATCTTTCTTAACTTTTGGCATCCAAAAACAATTAATAATAATACAACTACTAATAATAATATTAAACTGATCTCAAGCTAAATCTTATCTGTGAGGGTAGATGACTTTTATAAAAAGTAAAAGTAATTGAGTAAAAGTACAAATACGTATAATAAAATATTACTCCAGTAAAAGTACTCCTATTCAATTTTACTCGAGTGAAAGTAAAAAAGTAAGAATTAGCAATTTTATATAGGCAACTTAATTTCATTTTATATTAACACATTTTTTAAAATAATACTACCACTCAAAATACCTGGCATCTTCTAAAAATAACCACTATATGGAGTCAAAATATATTTTTATTGTTGATATGGACTACACTGACAAGAATGATGTAGTAATGTTCACTGTGAAGCTTACACTGCAGTGTACCTGAGAGAAAACTGATTTGTGACCCTGGACACAAGGGTTACAATGTTTTTCAGAAATTTCAAAATTGAGATTTATGCATCATCCAAAAGCTGAACAAATAAGTTGTTAGGAAAGGATGATATTTGGCTGAGATACAACTACTTGAAAATCCAGAATCTAAGGGTGCAAAACAAACAAATCTAAACATTGAGAAAATCACCTTTACATTTGTTTAAATTAAGTTCTTAGCAATGCATATTACTAATCAAAAATTATGTTTGATATATTTACGGTTAGACATTTACAAAATATCTTCATGGGACATGATCTTTAATTAATATCCTAATCATTTTTGCCATAAAACAAAAATTGATCATTTTGACCCATACAATGTATTTTTTTGGCTTTTGCTATAAAAAAAAGTGACTTAAGGGTGTTTTTGTGCTCCAGAATCACATATGACCATTAGATTTTCACCAGTAAGATTTTTTTTTTATTTTTTTTTTATGTGTTCTTTTGCAGAACATCACAGTTGAAGTAAGGAAGAGCATTTTAAGGAAAATATATTTATATTTTCATTTTTTTTTTTTTTTTTTTAAGTTAAAGTTGGCATAAAGAGAAATCAAAATACGCACATCCAAAAAAAGTCTTGGCCAGATCTCCTGGTTCTTACTTGTGAATTCAGTTCACTGAAGACTCACACTAAAATATCAATTTGAATCAGTGAGTTGTCGAGTCGGTTCATTTGAATCAGTGAGATCGGATCATCCTAATTCCTGAATTATTTGGTGCGATTTGCGAACTGATTTAAAAGGTTAATTGAAAAGAATCAGTTCGTTCTTGAATCAGACACCACTTCTGTGTGTCAGAGTACATGATAGATTTTATGAAATGTAGTGAAGTGAAAAAAGTATGATTTTATGCTTTGGAATGTAGTGAAGTAAAAGTTACTAAAAATAAAAGTACTCTAGTAAAGTACAGATTCTTGAAAGATGTACTTAAGTCCAGTAACGAAGTAAAGCTGCTGTGTTACTGTCCACTAGAGGTGGGAATCTTAAGGCACTTAACGATTCGATCCGATTCCGATTCTGGGAGGACCGATCCGATTCCCAAAACGATTCTTAATTAATTATCCTGCTGTGGAAAAAATACTCTAAACTTTTTATATTAACCAAAATTGGAGTTACTATGCTTTTTGTATATAGTTAGAATATCTGTTTGACAGTATTGCCAAATTAAATATCAATATTTATTTTTCAATACTTTTAATTTATTAACAGTTATTTTCAGGATTAACAAACTCTGAATGAATGGTAAGCCATACAATTGCAATGAACAATCATTAAGAATAAACAGTTCTCAATTTGTATGACAGGGAGAATTAGGGATTCTAAGATGTGATCTTTACACTCACTGTAGAGTGCGGGGACAGCCGTCTCACTAAAATAACGAGGCGGGGGCAAAGTGTATCGTGGCTCAAGTACCTGTAACGTCGTGCGAAATCCTTGGTTTTCCACAACGGAGTACGGGCGCAGATCTTTGGCAATAAAACCCGCCACTGATCGGGTAATTCGTTTTGCCTTTTCAGAATTCGCTGGAAGCTTTGCTACTTGATCCAGGGTCCTTTGAATGTAACCGGGAGTGTTCGTGATTGGAAGAGAATGCTGTTTCTCCAGCTCTGAGTGGAACACACATATGAACGGTCGTCCATCACCGTCTTTTTTGTTTGGTCACGTGAGTCTTGACAGCGCTCGCATTTGAATTGAACACAGAATCGATTCTGAATTTTTGAGAATCGATTCTGGATCGTTAGATAACGAATCGCGATGCATCGATGCATCGAGCTTTTCTCCCACCACTACTGTCCACCACTGCTTTTAAGCAGGTGGAACAAGCACATCAATAATATCCATCTATCAATCAAACATTAACAACAAACAAACATAAACTGTCCTTCATGCATCAGTCATTTTAACTAACAAGTACAAAAATATACAAAAACATAAAAATGCTCTCTTGTGGTTTTACTCAAATGAAGTTTAGAAATACTTAGACTTTTACTGAAGTAATATTTATACCTGAACTCTGCTACACCCCAAAGTGTGACAGCTCGATTGTTCCCCAGTACACACAGCATGGCATAGCGAAGTGAGCTCTGCCAGCTTTTTGTCTAAAGCAGGTGCATTGGTCCTGACCATGTTCTCTGATGTTTGAGGACTAATCAGAGGTGGGGGATTGAAAGTTTAAAGCTGTAGCATGCACGTGAGACCTTTCTGCTCGCCATTTCAAAGGCAGCCGCTGGAAGAGCTGTCTGTGGTCCTTTGATCGCTTGCTCCGCCGCTTGGCTCCTCTTTCACGGTCCCCCGCGCTCCCGAGGTACCGGGTCTAGCCTGCCTGCTGGCCCACCAATGCTGCTGTGGTGGCGTTTGCGCTCTGGAGATCAGAGTAGAAGAAGAAGGTGGGGAGGAGAGATGATGGATGAGAAGGCCTGGAGCGAGGTGATGGAGAGTAGCATGGAGCGAGAAACAGTCGCGGATGGAATATGTGCTGCACTGTGGGTGTTTGTAGATTGTGCTGGCTACAGCCACAGTTAGAGAGGTGTTATGTTCATTTGATAGAATATTCCTAGATTAATTATTTGACTTTATAGCTTTTATTATTTTTTTGTCCAGCTGATCTTTCTACATATTGATCATTTGAATGGCCCATTGACAGCAGGGAATAATGCTACATGCAAATAAGAAAATAAAATGTAATTTTTGTATAATTAGGATATCAAAGTAAATAGGCTTATCAACATTTTGTTGAGATAATTGGTCTGAAGGCTGTGTGTCCACTCAAACTCACTATATGTGTTCAACCAATATTTTGCTGCAAATTCAACTGTCAGTTGATCAAAGCCTGTTAAAGGGATACTCCACCCCACAATGAAAATTTTGTCATTAATCACTTTCCCTCATGCGTTCCAAACCTGTAAAAGCTTTGTTTGTCTTCGGAACACAATTTAAGATATTTTGGATGAAAACTTGTTACTGTCCCTTTAACTGCCAAGTAAATAACAAGGTCAAGGTCCAGAAAAGCATGAAAGAGATCGTCAGAATAGTCCATCTTCCATCAGCAGTTCAAACATAATGTTATGAAGCGACAAGAATACTTTTTGTACACAAAGAAGACAAGACAACGACTTTATTCAACAATTCGTCTCCTCTGCATCTCTCCACATCACCATAGTGGCATTTTGGAGATTATTCGCTGAACGCAAGCCGCTTACACTCTTCTGTGTCAGCCTCACAGCAAGGATGCACTGTTTTTGTTCAAATCAGAGCATAAATACATTTAGAAAATGTATCCTTGCGTCGCGGCTGAGACAGAAGAGCGTAAGCTGTTTGCATTCAGCTCATATTCTCCAAAATGGTGCTACGATGATGTGGAGAGACACAGAGGAGACAAATTGTTGAATAAAGTCGTTATTTTTGTTGTTTTTCATATACAAAAAGTATTAAGACTATTCTGATAATGTCTTTCGTACTTTTCTGGACCTTGACAGTGCGATTTACTTGGCAGTCTACGGGACAGTCACAAGCCTCCCAATTTTTACCCAAAATATCTTAATTAGTTTTCTGAAGATAAATGAAGCTTTTACAGGTTTGGAACACATGGGGGTAAGTGATTCAAGACAAAATGTTCATTTTGGGGTGGAGTATCCCTTTAAATTAGACTGATGCCAATGTGTGCAGGTTGTGTGAAATTCCCTCATCCTTGAAAAATCATGAACAGAATTAAACTATGTAAAAAAAAAAAATGAATTATTGGTTGCCATGAGTCATTGAGAAGCCAAACACTTCTAAAAAAAAAAAAAAAAAAAAAAAAACTGCAATTCATATTTATGTATTTTATTATCCCTTTAAAAAAATTACAACAAGTTCAGCCTTTGTATAATTTTGCATATTAATGGGCATATGCAGTTCATGGTAATAAATGTTATTATTTTAATGAAATTTTGGTAACATTTTACAAGAAGGATTTATGCATTAACATTAGTTAATGCAATAGCTAAAAATAGATAATGTGCAATACATTTACAGTATTTATTAATCTATGATCCATTTCTAATATACTGATATTTTAGCTGAATAAACTAGTAAATTAACTTATAATTTATAAATCAACATTAACAAAGATTAAATAAGGTGTTCATTGATAGTTCAAGATACCTAATGCTAACTAATGTCAACAAATTAAATGTTATTGTAAAGTGTTAAAAGTAATTTCTTTTTTTTCCCTTTTCTTTTTTACAAAGTAAAATATGTGTCTGAAAGTTAAGCCAGACAAGAAACAATGTGCAAAAATATTTGTTTTGTCAAATTAAGAGTGCACTCGCATACAAACAACATCAGAGCTAACAGACATGGACCGAAATCCACAAAAAAGGTTTTGATAGAGCAGGATTATTGCAGTCACACTTATCTGACTCAAGCATTTTTCTGTATTCAACAGTACTTTTCAGATCTGTAGGTATTTGAACAACCTTTTCTCTGCAGAGCACCTCTGTGGTTTCCAAAGGGCAAAGCCATAAGCATGAAATGAACTGGATTCCTCACATCCGAAGGCAAGGCCAGAACGGCCGGTCCCTGTTCTGAGTGCTCTCTCCCCTCAGAACATCTCTCTTCTGTGGCATGCATGGAAAGCCCTGACCTTTTCAGAAAGTTGAGCACTTTAAATATTTAGGTTTGGGCTACGATGGATCCTTGAAGTGCTAAGCATGTGCAAAGCCTCTGATTAGCGTGACTTGTCAGCTCACCATTTCTTCGCCCGTACTGGGCATCACATTGCTCATTGTTTGATAGACGCACATTTAAATAAACACGGGTACCTGTCGGTAATCTGCTCGCCCGAAAACATGTAGAGGAGATGAAAACCCCTCCACTAGCTGACAGTTAGTCTAATAGCCTCTTCTGTTCTTTCTCTTTCTCTCTTCTCCTAAATGGGGCTGCTCTTGCATTACATGGCACAGTGTTAAGAAAGCCCAGTGGACCAGACTTTAATATGATAGGAACAGTGTAAGGAAGACTGTTACTCGGCTTGTTCTTCAGGCTTGACCTGTGGGGAACCACTGATGCAGATCCTACTGTGAAGATAGATAGCTTCAACATTAAATGACTTTCATGGGCACTGTCTGAATGTTAAAACCGGCCCGCGGCTGTGGCAATGTATACATCGCAAGGTTTTGGGAATAAGAACCACATTCATTTGTTTGAGGGAATCCACACTGTAGATCAAATATATGTAAACCCATACAACGTTTCGAATCCAGCCTGTGAGGTTATCAGTGGCTCACCACAACAATCCAGACTTGTTCAGACATGCCCATAATCTATGTTTGTGTGCCCTGTTGGCTTACTATTTCCAGTAGATTTATGAAGTGTGGATATACTTTTAGGCTCATATTACCCAAAACCCTTTGCACAAGACGAAGGGTCAAAAAAGTTAACAGAAACAGTGAGGAATGCGCAAGCTGCAGTTTTGTTATGTATGAAGGTAATGAATTTAGCTAGATATTAATGCTTAGATGTACTTGCAATCTATCTTCTTTAAAAAAAAATAATAATTAAAAAAAATAATTAATACTAAAATATATACTTCACTGGTGAAAAGCATCCTCAGCATACTGGGTGTCTAGTTGAAGTCTGTGAATTGTAACTTTATGCACAGAATACATACAGATATTAGTAAACAAGCAGGGAAACATGGCTGGAGGGTGTCAGCAAGCTGATTTTCACTGGACTATATGGAATCTGTAAATATATGCATGTAGACTGCTCTTTATGCAGAGGAAGAGCCAAGTCAGCAAGAGTGGTATTAATGCATGAAAAATGAGCCGTGCAATAAGACTGAAAGACCACATCACACCGGGCTTATTAAGATAGAGAAGCCGGCTGAATTACCTGCCTGACACTTAGTATTTGTCAGGAAACATTAAAAGACTGGAAACTCAGTGAGGACACATTAAATATTCACAACTATGAAAAAGAGGCTCAGGTTTGACTTATTACTACCACGTCTTGTCACATAGTGAAAAGCCGAGACGAGGCTCGACGGTATTACACCTGTACTTTGTGATTGATGACCTGAATGAGAAATTTCACTTTATTGACACATTTTGATTTTCTACTGTTCTCTGCAGGTGTGCATCCAGACTGTACGCCCAAAAGTTAGAGATTGTATGCTGACATTGATAAACGGAGGTACTTAAAATATATGCTCTTAATATCATAGGTGGACACAAACCGAAGTTATTGAGATGTTTACTAGGTAATTTTACCATGTATCTACGCATTTGCTCCAAAAAAAAACGTTTCAAATTTGCACTTAACACTTCCCTGTGGCTCGCGTTCTCATTCATCAAGCGTGTTTGTTCCACTGACAAGCTGCAGACCACCGCCTGAATATCAATATCAGCTAAGACAACGTCGACAAGCACCGGGAGAGTAACCTTCAGCTAAATGTCATTCTGCTTAATCCTATTTGAAAATTAAACATTGAAAAAACCTTTAGTGTCTTCACTTCTTCCTCCCCGACCCTCGCCTTCCCTCTCTCTCGTTCATTTCAGCACGTCCCTGACATTTGTAAATATTGTGTTGTCCATGTGTTCTCCATTATTTGTTATTTGTTTGTAGCGCCGAAGTAATGAGTGACCAGAGATGAGAGACTGAGGCCGTTTGACATTTTCCTGGGTTGTTTCCTTCTGGCGCTTCAGAGAGTGCACATATTTTCTGTTCAGTCTTACTGGGCAGTCGCATTAGTGAAATTTTGGTAAAATTTCATGGGCAGAAAAGGTCCATTGACTACTGTCAATATGGTAACAGTGTATGAAGCGCATCTCACACAGAAGTCATTTAAAAAAGTTATTTTCTGTCAGTTCATGGAGTTTGGGTTCCTTGCCACCATTGCCTTTGGCTTGCATAGTTGTGGTATAAAAGACAATAAATATTCAGCAATATCGAACTGTCGGCACAGACACTCATATGAGAACAACATTTTAACTGAACTGTGCTAAATAATGACTACATTGTCTTCTGTAGAGCTGCTTTTTTGTTTAATCAAATACGTTCATAATTCATGAACTTTGCAACAATGACACTGCGAATGAACTGACTGCAGTTGAATAAAGACATTGCTGTCTTTAGTAGAATTGCTTATCGCTGAATTGAACTTGTTTCGTAAGGAATGGATTTTACACAGTTATTGAACAGAATTAAATCAACAGTGAACTGACTGGAACTGAATAATGACACTTTTGTATTGCTACAGCTGTAATGTTAAGATGGCTTATTAATTAAACAGGGCTAATTGAACGGGTATCGCAGGCTTCTTGTGGCCAAGGGCCAGCTAAGACACCTGAAAACATCTTGCTGCAGATGTTGGATAGCTGATATAGATAGACACATACACTTTTACTCAAAAAAATGGCACATAGTATTTCCTTCTAAGCTTATTATTGAGGATTTTATGTTACATACTACAGTTATAATACATTGCGGTGTAATTTATTGTTATTTGTTACTTGTTTTTTTTTTTTATTGTCGTGTCTCTGAAGACTAGTGCCCGGGGGCCTTTCCTGAGGACAACAATCCTTCAATGCCACCATTGCAGGAGAAAAAGAAAGTGAGAGATGACAGAAAATAAATGCACAAAACCCACACACACTCATCTGTCGAGCTGTTGCTGTCAGGTTCAGGTCCAGTGGTTCGGTTAAGGTGACTCTGACAGGAGGAAAGAGACGCCGCTCTGATAGGAGACATGCCCGAGAGGGCCCCATGCATCAAACACACATATTTACATAAACAAATCCTCCCTATATACTGTAGCCTGTAATTACCACAGTGACACAGCCATCCATAGAGGAGAAAAGAGCTTGTCTGATAGGGACACATTCACAATGACTGAGGTGGAAGCTCAATCAATGCAGCACAGACCAAGTCCTTTGATAGGCTTTTGTTACACTATTGAATATACGGACTACATACATTATCATCTGTAAAGGTGCTGTACCCTTGAACAGAAAAAGATAAAAGGAGGAATTCACACACTTTGTAGCAAACACAGTTGTGTAATATTGAAAGATGCTCTTTGAGGTGAGGAAATATGCATCGGCGTGCAGATGAAGCCTGTGATTGGATACTATAGATTATCTTTTCTTTTCTTCTCTTTTTACATTTTTTTCCCCACTAAGCAGCATGTTAAAACATTTGTGTAAACCTTAACTTATAATTTAAGTTCTGAGAGAGTAGTATATATATATTCATTACATTTTATCACAAAAGTTCTAGTCCTTTATGGGTTGGGGGGGGGGTAAATACCAGATATTACACCTTTTGTTGCTCTGTATGTAGATATTGTGATCAGAATTTTGGGCTGTCCAAAAATAATAAGTACTGAGTATTTAATTGACATACACTACCGAAATGTTACTGGAATAATTGATTTTTTTTTATATTATTTGATTTTTTTTTTTTATGCTCAACAAGGCTGCATTTATTCAAACAAATATACGGTAAAACAGTAGTATTGTAAAATGTTATTACAAATGAAAAGAATTATCTATTTTAAAATTTTAAAATTACATTTATTCCTGGTGGAAGCTGAATTTTCAGCAGCCAACACTTCATTCATCAGTGTCACTAAAGAGACATGTGAAAAATGAAATGTTCTAAAATAATAATAATAAAAAAAATTAGCTCAAAAGATCAAATGTGGCTTATCCATAGACTAGATGGAATCACAGTCTTAAAGGGGTCACATGATGCTTTTTAAAAGTTCATTATTTATATGTTGGTATACTTTAATGTAAAAAAAAAAAAAAACACATTATTTTTCAAATACTGTACATTATTGTAGGTCCTCTATGCCCTGCCTCTCTCAAATGCGTCTTTTTCTAATCCAGACTGCAAATCAGGGCAAACTCCAGGCATAAGTAGTGTATTCCAGCTTTTCAATTTCAGGAAGACTAATAAAGAAGCCAGTATACCTTAATTCCTATAAGTTGCTTAATACCAGCCAAACAGATGGAAATTGGTCAATTCTTGCATTTTTGTGTGAAATATTCATCAGATATGACTGTGCTGCTTGAGGCTTAAACAGTGCTAATGTAATCTTGATTTTTTACATGTGTGTATAGGCCTACTCTCTATCGCCCACAACAGATTTATTGTGAAATTGTAAAGAAGTTTTATGCACAAGGAAGATCTGTGTTTTTGAGAGCTGGTCTAACACACATTTCTGGTTTCTGTGTTTGTGAAATGCAGGTGGCAGATGCAGGATGATGCAGCACTAGAGGTCGAAGAGAAGATTTTAGTGGATCAGTTACAGAAGACATACTTCGACAAAAATCAAGAAACTTAGCAAAGTCCCAGTTACTATTTAACAGGAAAAACAAATGTAAAAAATGTGTGTGGCTGCTAAGAAGATTGTTAACACTGATGTGCTGTAGATGTGAAATTACAGTTGCAGATGACTAATAAATAAATAAACATATTTTAAACTCTAATAAAATCACGAGGTTTTGATGAAATATGACTCCACTCGGTATTGGATGGAAACTAAACTGAAAACTGTACTCCACTGATCTGTTGAACAAATTATAATATAACATGAGGAAATAGATTTTGGAGAGTTTCTTGCTGGAAGGGGAAACAGTAAATACAGAAGGTACTCTTTGGTTTCAGACAGTCAGTGAGTGTAGAATAACAATAAAAACAATGCATGCATACAATATGATTATTGGAAAGAGATTCTTAACAGCTCTTGATTAATCCTGTAAACCCTGTGGACGGTTAAATGAAAAGTCAAGCAGGGGTGATTTTTCATGCAGAAAGGTTTGCTGGTGCATAAAGACTGTTCTGTCACAGGTCCAAAACTAAAAAAAAAAAAATACTTACATAGAATAAATAAACGATTTCATAAATGTTAATTTGTTTCAACCTTTGCTATTTTACTGTTATTGAGATAATATTATGGTTGTTGTTCATATTTTGAATGGGCCTTTTATCTTTTTTTTTTAGTAGTTTAGTTGCTTCAGTAATGTTGTGTTTCTGACCATTTTAATTTTTTTTAACTGTTATATAGTTTATATTCATTTTCAGTTGTAGTTATTTTAGTAGCGTTAAGATAAATTGAATGTTGCCGCAATATCTATCTATCTATCTATCTATCTATCTATCTATCTATCTATCTATCTATCTATCTATATATATATATATATATATATATATATATATATATATATATATATATATATATATATAATAAGTTTATTTATGTTTTTTATTTATCGCGTGTGATTATTCATTGATTCATTCATTCACGAAGGCGTGATATTTTCTTTAAGAATATTTTAAACTCTATTTTAACGTATTGTAAAAAACAAACAAACAAACAAACAAACAAAAAAACGATAGCTGAAGTTTATGAAGTATAACTGCAATGAAAGCATTAGTATGTAATGCATCTGTAAGTGTCTGAGTGAAAAGCGGCGCTGTCTGTTTAAATCCCGCCAATCAGCTGGAACGTGTGTAAACCGCTTCCGTTTCCGACGAGACGGAAGTGTGTCTTCCTGTTTGGCAGAAGGAGGAAGCAGAATGTGTGAAATCTCACATTGTGCTTGTTGTTATGGTACGTGAGCGGAGCGACATGCATGCAAATCCACATTTACCTCTCCCACTGTCTTCATCTAGCTCTTCAGCGGGGTGATCAGTGTCGCTGTGCTTTGTGAAGTTCTTATCCCATCTGTCTGATGAGTAGTGCTTTCAAAACATTGGCTGTGGTCCATGCAGGGAATCTTTGACTCTGTTTACATACTCCGATCATGTCGGAAACAGCAGACCGCTGCTTTCACTGTGTTTCTCTAAACGCTGACACTGTGATTCAGGTGCATGTGAGTCTCTCGAATCAGCACGCTTGGTTTTAGTGCTGCACCAAGCTGTTAGCTTGATGCTAGTTACCACCATAAAGATAGTCTGACCTGTCAGATCAAAGTGCACTGCAAGTAAACTACGATTAGATTCATCACGACGACTTTTACTGCTGTTTGACTGCTTACACACGAACAGAACTCTTCTTTAAAGGCAGAGCAGCAGCATTAGAAGCTAGAAAGTTTAACATTACGTTAGAAGCGATGTTGCCCAAGTCAACAAATTCACTGTCAATATTTATGTAATTTTAAAAGGCAGTAAATCATCAAATTATTATCATTATTGATTATTTGCACTACTCAAAAGTACATGCTAATTAAATAATGTAGTTAATGCATTATTATATTTTTGATCAGTTGTCTGTCACAGAACAAGTGTACAATTCCCATACGTTATTATTGACACTATCAATATTATTGACACATCATTTAACTGATACATTCAAGCATACTATGTTTTATAATATGTCATAATCATGTTTTAATGCTTTGTGATTTCATTACAAAAGTTGTTTAAAAACTATATTTATTATTATTATTATTATTATGCTATTTTAATGATTTGTAACACCTCTTTTTTGTTTTGATTTGTAAGCAGTTTGACAATCAGTCTAATGTTGGAAATGTTTGAATATTACTGCTTTATAATTTGACTGTTTTATAGTTACTACATAATTTCTATAATGCATTTTATAGTTACTACGTAATTTCTATAATGCATGCTATGCATTCATAATAATGAATTTACAGGCAACGCACGTGTTTATTGATGGTGTTGTGGCAATAAAAGTCGTAGCATTAGAAGGCTTGTCGTTCAGTCATTTTTTATTTATTTATTCTTGATCAGGGCGACGTGCAGTAATATTTGTGTAGTGGTGTGTCCATGCCTGTCAGAGCCAGCATCTTCCTCTTCTGTTTAGTTCGGATAACTATGGCCCAGCTCTTGGCACAAGAAGAAAAAGAAAAAACTACTGCACTAAAAGGTAAACCCAGATTGTGTGTGAATACATGCATATGTATAAAAATGCAAATTCAATTGTGGATGGGTTTGTGTGCTTATTGCGTATTTATTTATTTATTTAATTGTTTGTATATCAATTTGTTTTCTAGATTTATTGTCCAGGATCGATTTAGACGAGCTGATGAAAAAAGACGAGCCTCCGCTGAACTTTCCTGAAACTCTGGATGGGTTTGAATACGCCTTCAACGAACGTAAGACCCTTTTGCTTGTCTTTACTCTAAACATTTTTAGACACAGTAAACAATTTCATTCTATGACATACATGCCAGCTACACCATCAAATAGCGTTTGGCCTTGTACTTTAATAGCATGATCTCGCACCATGTCTGTGTTTATGAAGGTTTGAATGCATTAGAATGTGCATTAAAGGTTTCATTGGTTATTGGCAGCAGGCTGTGATAGCGCTGTCTGTTTCAGAGTCTCTGGAGTCTGTGGCAGCTGAATGGACAAGTTGTGCATGCTATGGGCTGTCAGTGGCTTACTCAGCCTTGTGCTCTGTTTGACGGCTAGATTTGCATAACCTTGCTCCTCTCTCTAAAACACCTCCTGTTAGCATCTGCAATATCTTATATCAGTCTCCCAAAGAGTATCACTTTTATTCGATTTTATAAGAAAGTTTTACTTTGCAACTTCTTTTCTCACTCTCTGAGATGAATGTAAAATTGCTATTGAGCCCAAGTATAGTTCTGAACATTAACATTTAATTTAATGTAGGGTTTATGTCGATTTGCTCAAATAGAATACAGAATAGGGTCTAAAGTCATCCAGTGGGGTGCTGCACATTTAAAAAAATGTTTATTGTTAAACTAAACATTATATTAGTCAAATGCAGATTTGTGTCAATGCGTAAATATAGTTGTATAGTATAGTATAGTCCTTGATTTAGGTTATTTCTAGCAATAATCATTTAAATTGGATACATAAGTCAACTAATGGGTGCATAACCTTCATTGGTCAAAGTGAATATCATACAAGAGAAATAGCAATTGGGCATGTAAATATAGTTTAAAACCTTTGATTTGAGTGATGTAATAATTATTAAACAAACTTCCAAAATTGATTTTTTTAATAATTTTATTTTGATAATATTATTTTTGATAATTATTGTATATTAGATTCATGAGTAAATTTAAATAAGATTACTTCTACTTATGTTTTCATTCACTAGCGATAGTTTTGTGGTTATTGATAAACATTTACCATAACTTAAAGTAAAATATTAGTTTAATTTGAATAATTACATTTTAATAACTTTGGTAACAGGGTTTAAAAGAAAAGCTTAACAAATATTATGATTATATAATTATATAATTAACATTATGACATTATGATTTGAATTGTTGAAAACAGTTGAAAAGTCAAGACCAGAAAATAATAATTTTAAGGTGCTGATATGTCATTTGCTATGTAAAAAAAAACAAACAAAAAAAAAACACAGTGTACCCCATTTGTTGAAAATGCTTTTTATTTTTTGTGGGTCTTTTTTGGTTTCTGGGAGATCTAATGAGATAACCCCACAAGAAATATGTATGCATTTGAAATATATATATTTTTTACAAATCATGTGGCGTGATGACTTCATCCCAGTCTGCCTTCAGCTCATTCATTACTGGAAATCCAAGGTTATGTATACCTCATTAAGCTAAAAATTGAGAAAGCATGCTAATTATGCCAGGTTAAAGCAGGGAGAACAAGTTGAAGGGGGGTATTCCTCAGAGAGCCTGTGTTATGAAGAAGACGGAGCTGTTCTTCCACTGCATGTTGGTTTCATTACATCCCCTCTTCCTTCTGTTGGGCACTTCTGGTTGTAGTGTTTCTCTTCACCCCTTTGTGAATGCATAATTGATTTTTAAAGGTACTAGCGAACGCTACGTCTCCCTCTCTCTCGCTCTCTTTCCTTCCACTGACTCACTTTCTCTTGATACTCTCTCTTTCCCATCCTATCTCAAAGGAGCGGCCATGCTTTCAGAGTTCATTGTTGATATACGGCCTTTTAGCGTTACATGTTGTTGAACAGCTAACGATGAAAGCGTACAGTGTAATACTCTCCGAGTTAGCCATGTTGGATTTATCACCTGCTAACTGTGCAAAAAGTGCCGGAGCTTTGAGATGCGGGGAATGAAAGTGCTTATGCAATCTTTTATCATCAAAGCTGTTTTTCTTTTTATGGAGCCTTGCACTACGGTGATTGCAAAAGTATGATGATATTTTGGGTTAAGACGGTATGCTTTGAGTATTTTAACTAAACACATTGGCAATCAGAGAGGTCAATATTAGATTTAACACTAAAACAACAGTAAAAATAGATGGGCCTATCTTTCTTAATAAACCTTTCAGAAATGTTAGCAACCACTCTCTATATTTAGTATGTTATTCAGTGTTGTATTGTTTGGTGGAATAGAATTGTATTACTAGGAATGTTTGGTGCCCTCTAATTCCTTAAAAAAACTAAAAAAAAAAAAAAAAAAAACTAATTCCAATTATTTTCAATTGGTTTATTAGAATGACCTTTGAAGAATAATGTGACCGTGGAGATGCTGAAAATTCATTACTGGAATAAATTATGTTTTAAAAGAAATGAAAAAAGTAACAACATCCTTTTAAAATGTTAGAATATTTTACAATAATACTGTTTTACTGTATTTCTTTGATGGATGGATGGATAGGTAGATAGGTAGATGGATGGATGGATAGATAGATAAGTACGTACGGTACATACATACATGCAGCCTTGGTAAAAACAGCTTAGTTTTGCTTTCATTTAATTTGTTGTTTGATGTTTCTGAAATATAACCGAAATGGCAGAACTTATGGGTTTGGCACCGTGCTGGTCGTGCCAGTGCGACCACTCACAAAAATGAGTCGCACTGGCAATAAAAATGCTCGCAAAATGCAACCATTTGGTCGCAGTTTGGAGCCCTGTCATTCACTGCATACATGCCAGTCATTCAGCCTTTCCCCTGAAACACCATTAGTCCTAACTAAGCATGGGGTTGTTGTTTACCTCGTCCACCTCAGCAGCTTTTTAGCAGTATCAGTACTTGGCAAAAGCCAGGTCTCATTGTCCAGTCTTGGCAGAACAGTAGTATTCAAGTGGGTCACTTTGAATGAAGTCGGCTGGCCCG
This sequence comes from Carassius auratus, assembly GCF_003368295.1. NCBI lineage: Eukaryota > Metazoa > Chordata > Actinopteri > Cypriniformes > Cyprinidae > Carassius > Carassius auratus. The sequence goes on along the minus strand of NC_039247.1, from coordinate 18,454,341 downwards.
TATTCAAAAGGATGCTCATAGGAGGGAACAGTTGCAGTGTTCCAGCCACACTCACACACACGGACGCTCTCAGATCTCTGGTGGCTTGAGGTACAGTGGCGGAGAGACCGCTATTGCAGCACCAGCTGTCTGAGGAACGCCTGCCAGTTGTCCCAGAAGGCCAAAGTAAGGGGGACAGGAGAAGCATTAGCCGTTCGCAGGGCTTGTACCTGCCAGATGGGGGGAAGCCAGCCAAACGTATTTATTTGCATGAAGGGAAAAGATGGACATCAAGCAGGCCTGAGGTTCTGGACTGAAGGTCGCAGCGTGACACGTAGAATGACTTTTGGACTGCCCTCAAGGCCTCAAATACTAAGGCTTTCAGTCAATGCAGAAGTGTTTCATTGGATCCCAACTACCATTGAGAATAGGATTGGCTGAGCTTCTCAAACTGCAGGTGTGAAGTGGTTGATGAATGTGAAGGTAAAGAGTGATTCACTTGAGTTCAAGCCTGCCAATGTTGTGTCCTTGCTGTGAAAACAACATGGCTTTCGTGTGTGTGATGGCCAATGAAAGACATCTTACTTCTATGTTGTAAAACATTCTTTTCTTGTCGGCTCACAAAGGCTTTGGCTTCATGCCATCCCTCACACTCCACTTCAAGATACTCTGCACTAATATTGTCCTTAATATTCCCTTCATCTTAAATTGAAATAGAACTGAGGGAAAAATGTTATAGGGAGGTTATAGATCATACAATAGAGTATAGTCTCAAACCCAGGCAGGAGATGCCAATAGCAGAATAAATGTGGGCTGTCTTTTTTAATGAGTTAAAACTTTGTTTATGGAAGACCTCCTACACAAACCAAATGTAGCCATTCTTAAGCTTTTAAAGACACACTTTTTATGATTTGATTACAAAATTGTATAGTTGTGTATGATTTTTTTTTTTCTTTTCTGTAGATGGTCAGTTGAGACACAAACACACAGGAGAGCCGTTTGTCTTCAACTATAAAGAGGACCTGCATAGATGGAACCAGAAAAGATATGAAGCGTTGGGAGAGGTAATGTTGATCATTTATAAACATTTAGATCAGTTTGTGAAATTATATTATATATCACACACACACACACACACACACACACACACACACACACACACACACGCACACACACACACACACACACACACATATATAATATATTTATAATGTTACAAAATATATATATATATATATATATATATATATATATATATATATATATATAAATAATATATAAAAAAAATTATATATATATATATATATATATATATAAAACTTTTTCCATTGGAAACATTTAACATTTATTTTAAGTTAGAATAATATTTTGCATTATTATACACATGCTCGCACACATATATACAGTATATTTATTTGTTGATATTTGAGTAGGCTGTTGTTTGTGTGTTTTGAGTCACATTAATTTTCTAAATTTTTTAGGTGTGAACGTGGTCTTTCTGATACATTATAGACCCCTTCTTTTATCTTTTTTTGGTTGTGGTGTTTCGTTTGCTTGAGCTCTGTGCTCTGATTTACATTACTCTCACTGTTCACACATTCACGTTTTACCAAGCACTACTCCTTCCAAAGCACTTCCACTGTCGCGCTCCGGGGCTGTGTGCATGTTATAAGGTTTAAGAGTGTTGATTGTTCATAAGAGTATCACATCTTGGCTTACTAGACTGTGTGTGTACTTTTGTGTGCCTTTAGGAAAGTTTCTATTTCTGCTGTAACCTGCATGTGGCTTTGAAAGTTCAAATGCAGTTCACTGAGTCTTAAGTTGATTTGTTTACACATGCACTTAATTATCTTCATTCATTTACATCTGTATTCTTTGGCTTTATTTGTAGTGCATATTCGTTTGATGTTCAAAGGAAAGAGATTGACTCTTTTAAGGATTATCTGAGCATTTTAATTCTGCTCCAGGTATGATCTTATGAGAAATGGCCCTTTAAGAACAAAAAACACTTCTCCCCTATTCCCTAATATCACTGCATATCTGTTTATGTGGCTAAAACATAAAGCAAACGTTTTGTAGCAGAACAGTAGGCGACCAGATTTCATGAACTTCTCTTGAGTGAATTCATAATAGAGCATAAGTGAAAACAGGTTGGATATTGTGATATTGTTTTGAATATTAAAGGATTCAGATGAGCAGTTTTAGGTGTTTTTGGGATGTATGCAATATACAGTAGATGCATGTGAGATCAAATCACAGGTGTGGCACATGATATTAAAGTATGGTTTATGGTAGCCTGCATTCATTAAACAGGCTAGAAAGAAAATAGTAATACCTTATCGCTTACTTTATGTCTATAGGTAGCCTGCAAAAATAGATCTGAGGTACAAAACTTTGCCAGTGATGTTTATTGTTATTCGCTTTGGATTTCGAACCCTGGCACCGCAAGCTTGTGGAGTGCTGTCAGAATACATGCAATTTGTGCGTGCATTAGAAAATATAACATTCTGCAGTTTATTTACTAATCGACTGAGGTAATTTCACCATTTCAATCATGATACAGTAACCTAACCACCAGCATCAGCCACCTCTTCTTTTCATTGGAGACATGTGATGCAGCATTAAAAAGTCAGTGGTTGTCAGTGCTTCGTGCTTGTAATGATTTCTGCATCTTTCTCTTTAGTTTTAAATACATTCACATTGCCAACATGTTTTTTGCATTAGTGTGTGCCTCTATTTGATAACGTTAGGCATTGTTCAGTACACATTATTCGTCTTTTCTGCCGAAATACATATTTTTTTTCAATATTTGGCCAAATAATTTCGGTTGCTGAATATATGCAATGATTGATTATTTTGAGGATGCTTTTAGCTACCAGTGAGAATGTAGTACTCTCAGCTCTGTTAAACATACATCACCATATCTGAATCTATCCAAAAGAGTTTCTTTTTTTTCTTCTGCAGTCAGCACAGAATGTGACAAAAGTGTGTGAATTCAGTGGGGTTCTAACCAAAATGCATGCAGAGGCCAGATTCAGCTGAAAACTTGATTTCTTGCTCTGACTGTCTCCGTCTCGTGTCTGTGAATGCCGCTATTGGTGGTGTGTGTCCCTGTGTTCCAGCGTTCTCAGATTTGAGAGTGTGATTGTGGGCTACAGAAGTGGGCGAGAGTCTTTGTGAGACTGGAGGCAGCACAGATGTCCAATTTGCACTTCAGCCAGGCTTGAATGAGCTGCTGGACCACAGGTTTCTCTGACAGGTTCACAGGGAAAGAGAAAGCATCTTGACCCATAAGGTTTGATGATTTTTATTGACATGACGTTTATTGCCAAAGAAGCACAAAATAAGGAAAATATGTTTAGCAAAAAATGAAATGATAAATTAAATTACATTGACAAATTTATATCCATTTAAAATGTATATATTCTGTAAATATATATGGTAAAGTGTAGCAAATGTATAAGGGAGGACTGTGTCAGTGACTTGCCTTAGTGAGCTTTAGTGAGTTTTACATACAAATCCAGAAAGCAATATTACATTGGTCTTGTTGAAAAATATGAAACGAAGGCCAGATATCTTCAAAACAATGCAAGGAATCTCTGGCAAAGAGAACCCTGGCTTTCAAAGAAAACGATCAAGGAGCTTCCCCACAAAGTAATGCATTGAAGAAGTTGCCTCTCAAAAAAGTTGGTGAAATACAAGTAGTAGCATTTCATATTTTCCTGCAACCTTGATGGTTGAAGTGTGGTGCAATAATGCCTTAGTTTATTCAGTCCAATATAATTTTTTTTTTCCTATCAAGAATTTTCAGTTCATAGGAGACATTAGGCATAGCATAAATTATATAGGCAGGGGATAATGCAAGGGATAGTTCATCCAAAAATGAAAATTCAGTCACCATTCTCACCCTCGTGTTGTTATTTGTTTCTTCTGTGGAGCACCAAAGGAAGATATTTTGGGAACTTGCAGTCCAAACAGCATTGGACCTCATTCCCCTTTGAATGAAATATGTTAGTAGTAATGTATAATCCTTAAAATTCATATTGTTTATTATGCATCTTGGATTCATTCGTTCATTGGTCCATCATCTAATTAGGTGTAGAAATGATTTAAGAGTTTGTTCCAAACACTCTCTCTGGACATGCATTACCTGTTTATTACAGCTTGGTTTTAAACGCTCTACTGCAGTTTTCCAGCATCTTTGAATACAATCTGAGCATGCATAGATGCTGGAGCTGGAGGCAAACTGAAACTCAGGGTCATTCACTTTCACTTCATCATCTATTTGTATAACGTCTCTGCTGTTCTCCTCATCTCTCTTCACATCACGGTGGGATCATCATTAGGAGGTGTGTAGACACACACGCATGCAGAAGTGGGAGATCATTGGCTGGTTTGCATCACTGAACACTGACAAGGGGTTTGCCTTAGAGTGGTGTGTGTCTGTATCACCAATGCTATGTCCGAAACCGCTCCCTATCTACTATATAGTGCACTATATGGGGTGTCAGCCATTTTGTAGTGCTGTCCGAATTCTGAGTGAACTCCTTCATTCCCTACATTTGTGCACTACTTTTTACCCACAATTCATTCTGATTTCGAGTGTACAACCAATGTACACTCGCTGAAGCACTATTTCCCACAATCCAATGCGGAGTAGCGTCGAGCTGGAAGCGAGCGAGTTTGAATGAGAGATGACGTTTACATCTTTATTATTTCTGTTTTAACGTTTTTCCTACATTATATTAAAATATGTTATGTAGGCAATAACTAATTTTAATATTTGACTAATTTACTGAGGTGGCATCGTTGTTAACTTACAAAAATGATGATAATTTGGTGGATAATTTCAATGTTTTCGTTAATAACAGGTAGTGTATTCTGATGTAAAATTAAATTAACGGTCGCCTGTGTTTATTTTTGTTCTCAGTATTTTAATAGCATTTAATGATTATGAAAATAAAAGCATTAGAAAAAATAGTTATATGCCATCGATGAAACTGCATGTATGTATAACTGCAATATAAATTAATTCTGAGTATTATTGCCATTGGTATTATTTTCTAAAATTAGGTACATGTAATATAAAATTACATATGGCAATGTTTTTGCAACAGCTCCAAGTCTCACACGCAGTGTATAGGCTATGTCACTGTCCGAATCCGTTCACTTGTGAATGAGTGAGCCATTTCAGACACAGCACATGTTTTCTGGGGAGGAGGGGGATGACATGGGGGGGCTTCAGATGCTCTGTGTGCATCTAATTATTATACTTTATTTTTTTTATTGTATAGAAGCATTTCTTAATGTGTGTCTTTCCTATCATAGCATCAGGTGTCTGTTGCCTTTTTTTAAAGTGTGTCTCTCCCTCAATATATTCAATTGTTTTGTTTTGTTTTTTGTGTTTACCTGGCCATTTTGCTGACCTCCCTGCCAGTATAACGCTGTTTATGCATTCATACTTTGTGTCTGACGGCGTGTGAGTTTGTGTGTGGGTGGCAGGTACTGTGTGGGTCCATGTTGGTATGTTCGCAGTGGGCGGAGGGTCATGAACCTTACCTTACACACACACACACACGGAGAGAGAGAGAGAGTGTGTGTGTGTGTATGGAGTGCTGTACAGTAGGTGACTGTTCTCAGCACTAGGCGACACAGTGTGGGCTCGACTCCAGATGGGAGAGCATTAAACTGTTATTAAATGAGGATCTTTCTTTGCATCTGTGGAATGACAGACATACAGTATTCTAATGAAGAAGTGCTGCCCAGATGGCTTGATTTCATAGAAAATGTTGTTTTATACTGTTTGGCTTTATACTGTGTGAGTGTGAGAGAAACATTGACCCAGAGGGAGTTTTTTTAATTAATTTATTTTTTATTACTGTTATTTTTATTTATTTATTTATTTATTTATTTTTTACATTGAATTGAAAGGATATAGGACAGTGACGTACAATGAGTTTAAAAGGATTGGGAAGGGCTGGACTTTGGTGCATAACTTGTACTGCAACATTTGATCTAAAAATTAGTGAATCCTCATTATGTGAGGCAACGGAAATACCCACTATGTCCTGTACACACACACACACACACACACACACACACAATGCACAAGCCCATTGCTTCTTTAGAGTGACTGCAGGCCCATGCAACAGCACCAGTCATGCTTGTTTTGTTTTTATGTTAAGAACAGCTCCCCTATAAAAGTAAAGCAAAATGGCTATAAAATAAAATATCAATATTGGATGAAAAACTTAGAAATGTTGACCTTGAGAGCTAACTGAAGTAAACGTTGAAGTACTAAAATGACGTAAATAAAAATGAATTCAAGCTATATAATTTTTAAAAAACCTTTAAAAACTAATAAAAATGCCAAAAGCACTTTATAGACATTATATGTCATGGGTCTTATTATTCTCAAGTAAAGCATTTGGTAACACTTTACAATAAGGTTTCATTTGTTAATATCATCTGTATTAGTTAACATGAGCAATATTTATACAGCATTTATTCATCTCATAAGTTCATATTAAGTTCAAAACTTACATAATTTATTAACTTACATTTAATAAAATGTAAACTGTATTTGTTAAGATTAATGTACTGTGAACTAATGAATATTTTTATTAACTCACATTAACAACAATTAATAAATGCTTTAAAAATATATTATTAATTGTTAGTTTGTGTCAGTTAACTAATGTTAACAAATGGGAACTTATTGTAAAGTGTTACCAAGCATTTTTTTCTTAACTTGTTATTATACGATTATCATTAACTAATAAAATCACAGCTAAAACCAAGTATGAATCTTTTTTTTTTTTTTTTATAAACTTTTTCAGTGAAACTGGAAAATGTAGGGATGGGACACAATTTTAAATAACAGGGTTTTTAAAAAAAAAAAAAATGGGCATTACAAATCAGGACGAGCGGAACCTCCATTGTCAGAGAAATAATATCTTAAGACATCTTGATTTAAAAAATTAAACACAGTCAGCTTCAATCATTCACTTGAGTTATTTAGAAAAAAAAAGAAAAATAAATCAGGAATGTGCAAGAAAAAATAAAGAGTGTTTTTTTTTCAGATTTTAAATGCTTGTGAATGTTGCTTAATGTTGTCTTTAATGGATTGAATGACACAACAGACAGAAGAACCACACAGAAGCCTTATGGGAGTATCACATGAAGGGTGCCTGTTTTCTTCCTCTGAAAATAGCAAAAAGTTAAATATTAAAAATAGGAACAAGAAAATGGGAGTCCAACCGAGCTGTTTCGTTTCTCAACCCTCTCTTTTACTGAATCCGCATTCACATCTCCCTCTTTTCTCAACCTTGTCTTTGCATGTTTCTGTTTTTGGAATTTGACTTTTCTTCAAGTATTTTGTTTCTTTTTAATCCGTTGGTAATCCCCACTCTTCCCTGTGCTGTCACTCCATCAGTGTACCGTCCTCTCAGTCGCTTTCATTATCCAAACAGTGTTGAAGTAGCATTCATTCTGTCCTGACTGAGCAGCTCTAAAAAACCTGGTCGGTCGACTGACCTGAAGTCAGCATAGAGCGTCTAAGACAAACACGTCTTTCAGTATTGATTACCCTTCATTGTCTGGAGTCCAGTCGGCTCATTATTCGGGGTCAGAGCGGGACCACCTGATAAGCACCTGTCCTCATTTTTCAATTCCTCCTGGGATTCCTATCATGCTAAAGGTCAAAGGGTCATATGACGCTCCTCTTTATTTCCACGTGGAACACTAATGTCTCATCACCCAAGCGCTGAGGTCAGCCGGACGAGGGAGATTGAGCTGTAATTCCGCCATTGTGGGAGGTCTGTATATATTTTTTCTTTTTTTCTCTCGCTTTATCGCTTTCCCTGACTTACTCCGTTTATCAGGAGGCCCGCAGACCTCCTCCTCCTTGTTTAAAGAGGATGCTTGCCGCATGGGAGTTTACAAACAGATCAACTTTCTTAGACAACAGTGCACTTCATTAAGACCCTCAGCTGTGTGTGTCCACCTTATCGCTTGCCCACCCAGACGACATGCTTCGGTCAAGGCCACCGTGGCGTCTCTGGCTTACTCTCGTCTCTTTCTGCCTGTTCCTCCCACGCTCCCTCTTTTCTCAGCTGTGGCGTCGTGCGTGAACTGGCAGAGGACAGTGTCTGTGGGGGGATTAGCGTGACCCCTCTGCCGTCTCCTCGCCACCCCCCTGCAGATCTCCCTGCTAAGGCTCTTCCTTCCTCTCTGATCCTCCAGATCCTGGCTGCCACATCAGCAGTCCATAAACAGACCCCCTCCTGGAGCCTGAGCCTGGAGCCGACTCTGTGTGGTCACTCGTTGTGCTATCTGAGGCCCATATCATTGGCAGATGAGACATGGCTTCATTTATTTATCTTATATGAGAGACTCCAGCAGTGTGACATGTGGTTTAGTGTTTTGAAAGCTTAAAAGAAGATTGGATGGGATAGAATGGTGAAATTAGGCATTTAATGTCAGGCCTCTTAGAAACCCAATCCCAAATCTTACGTTCCCACTGATTCTATACACGGATCTTTGGAATTCTACATTCTTCAATAGTTTTAAAAGGATTATATTATAACGAATCAGATTTCACTGTACTATTAAATCATACTGTAAAACTCTACAGTAAGGATGGCCTACTGACCTGAGAGGGGTGTGAATTTTTTTATTCATCAAAGAATCCTGAAAACAAAAACGTCCACTGTATTTATCAGTGATTAATGTACAATTGATTTTTATAAGGGGTAAAAAAAAAAAAAAAGTGAAGGTTCAACATTTAATGAAAGATAAGTATCTTTCTATCAAACATAAGTGGATTCCTAAAAATAAAAACTTGATAAAAATAATAATACTAATAACATAAGTTTTAAAACTTGTGTTGGTAACTTTTTCAGTTTCCGCTACTGTAGGAAAAGCCAAGGGGCAAGAATTTAGTGAATGACAAGTGTTTTTTTTGTGTGCATTGTCTCCTGTGGAATTCTCTGGTTATGGATTCTGATCTACCGTTAGCTTAGTCCCTCCAAAATGTGTGTGTGTGTGTGTTTTATTTCATTCCAGTTCAAATAAAAATCCCTCATTCTGAGTCTTCAATTGTTGCATGCTTTACATGACAGCACTCCTCTCCAGCGGGTTTGTGATCAGCACCCTCATCACGTTTAGAGGGGGAGTCGAGGAGCACTTAGCATTCTTACCTGCAGGGCTTTCATTATCAGACTAATAAGACAATATTAATTATGCGACAGAACTGTGCTCTTCTCTAATTACAATGACAGGCGATTGTGCTCTCCTCTCCATGTCAACTGGTCTATAGGAGGGCAGCGAAGGCAAACACTAATATTCCATATGATTAATTTAGGATATTAACTGTGAGAATTGATTCCCTGTTTCTCGGTATGTTGGCCTGAGGGAACTCCCTCAGAGACCGCTAGTGACATGAAGATAGTTTGAAATGTTGAGTCTCAGAAACTTTGATTGCATCACCTGTGAGGGATGTATGAAGGAATGAAGTATATGAACCCGAAGTTCCCACCACTGAACATACGTTTGGTATGAATTCACTTCATGGGGTGTTCTGTGAGTCTGCGGGGCAAAAAGTTAAACCTGTGAAAATAATCTTGTCTGATTCTTGCGCAAATAATGAATGAACTATTCAAAGTTGTTTTGTGAAGAGAGAAAAATAGCCCAGAGCTGCTCGGGGATTGTTTTGGGGCATTTCTCAAGCTCTCAGTGATGCGTACAAACTCTGCAGGAGTTCTAGAAAAGTCATATTTCCTTGTCTCCTTTTTATAAGATATGATGCATTTGTAAATAATCACGAGATGCTTATTTCATAGATCATTATTTTGTGTATTAGGTGTAATAGAATATGCTAGCATGTTTTAATGTTCAAAAAGCACATACTTTTTTATAAACAGAGAGCAGAGGATACCATTTTTGTCAAAATAAATCCATATCTGAACTTGTGATCATAAGAAAGATTTTTATTGTTAGTCATAACATGGTTTTGTCACATCCATGACATGGCCAAATTATTATTATTTTTTATGTATTATTTTATTATCATTATAAACCACTTTAATTCTTGTTAGCAGGTCCTCTAACAAGTCTTCACCCCAATGGTAACCCCCAGAAACTCTTTTAAATACAAACATTAAAACACATGCAACATCGCCCAGTTTCATCATCTGGATAAAAAATGCATTAAAGAAAATTTTATTTCAAAATTGACTCTCTCTATTCAGCCCTGTTAAAAATATGATGGGAAGGGGGAAATCCTCTTCCTAATTACACAACTAAAAGCATTTATGCACTTTCAACTCAAATAAATTAAGTAAAGTGGTTGAAAATAATTGTGTTGGAACTTAATTAACTTAAAGTAAATTGAACAAGCGTTAAATCTTACTTTTGGTCTACTTAATTGAAACATATTCATTCAAAATGAGCCAAAATGCAGCTGTGTCAAGTCAGTTTAACACAATGCAATTGTTTAAATGAGAAACTTAATACAATGGTGGTAAAATAATTTTTTAATATACTTTCCGCTGCCTACAGTATATATGGAAGATCTATAATTCAGGGATATTGTTTTTCCAGCCGGTGATGCTAGCATGGACAGTCCACTCTCCATTGGCACATGATGATGGAACATGTTGCACCCATTCACACCTCTTATCTACAAGACCCCTCACCATCTTGTCGGACACACGTACTCAATCATCTGTGAGAGTGAACGGCTGCGGACCGTCTCGAACAGAACCCACGCACCCTTTCAAGACCCCCTCATTCTCTTCTCTCATATATCAAAGGAGAAGCACCTGAGGCACTGAAGCAATAATGTAGTATAAATGAAATTTCCTGCAAGGCTTATTGATGTCATTAAACACAAGCATATTGCACTTCAGAAGCGTTTTAGTCTTCATCAGAGAGCTTGACATTTAGTGAATTAGGTACTGTTGAGCTGCTTGTGTCTTCCTACCGTCATCGGCGTCGCCGCCTCCGCCACGGTCTGTAGAGAGATCTGTCATCTCATTTAGACCCGCTGACCGCTGACGAGCTCTAATATCCCTTTGCATTAGCTCATTTGAGCCTAATGTACTTTTGGTGTTTGTAATCAAATAAGCAATAGCTTAGGCTATGCCTTATGGCTTTAAATGAGAATGTACCCATTGCGAGTGCATTATTACTCTATCTAAAGATGTTTTATTTTTTTTTGCTCTGAAGTCATGATTGTGGGTATGAATTCATATGCACATTTGTTGTATTGCTTATCTGCATATGAAGTCACAGATCATAATTTCATAGTATTTTTTTAATCCTATTAATATATTAAAACTATATTAAAATATATTTGAACTAGTCTAAACCAGTAGTTCTCAAATGGTTTACTTCAGGACTTCAGATGGTACATTGAACATTTTTGTCGACCCTACACAGTACTGGAACTGTTCATTGCGTAAAAATGCATTAATAGAGAGTTTAAACTCGGAAGTGTATTGTCTCATGTTTGATAATTATTAGTTGAGAGGTGTTCAGATGTTGTTGCTTTTAGAAGCTTGCCTTTATAATTTATAATTTATAGTTAGTGTTTTTTTAATGTCCTTATATGTTTCATTTTTCTTCAGACAGTCATATTCTGCACAAAACAGAATACATCGAAAGAGCATGCTACCAATTTGTTACCATTTAAATTGTGTGTGTGTGTATGTGTATGTATGTATGTTTATATATATATATATATATATATATATATATATATATATATATATATACACACACATAACACACAAATAACACACACATGCTGAAATGAAATAACCTCTTATTTGTACTGGCATACACTTTTTACAAAATTAATTAATTGATTCGTTTATTTTATACTCTTTACAATTTTTGTTTTGTTTTGTTAGTATATTTTGTAAAGGCCGTACAAGAAAGTTAACACTTATGCTGGCCAAGGAAACTGATGTATTAATCTCAAACTAGCCAAAAATCACCGTTAAACAGCCTAACCAAAAATATCCATCAGTCTATCATTATAAGTGATCTCATATTCAATCTATTCTGAGTCATATTTTCTATTTCCTTGCCAAGTTTTGTTTATGGCATCTGTGCCATGTTACTTTCTGCAGATAGAAGCTCAAATTTTGACTTCAGCAATAAAAGATGTAAAAGGTTAATTGTTAGTGTATTTACCTAGCTAATTGTGTACAATTACAATTATATTAGTTACATCATCATTTGTATTTTCCATTATTTGTTTCCTTTCTTCCTGCGACTCTGTCCGAACAGACCTGTTAACGAGTTTTGGGTCTTGACCCACCAGTTGGTCTAGAGTCGACCATGCCCATCACACTGACTGACACCCAGCAGCTCAGTCTGACTGCAGATCAAGACCTCACACATTTTGTGACACCAGCACAGCTGACAGTCTCAGCCGTCAGACACAGATTCTGGCTCCACCACCTTCACGCCTCATTCCAGAGGGGCATCTGTTAGTTCCTCCACCCGGGTGGGCCGTAAAGTCCCCTCAGACTTGGCATAACAGGATGAGCGTGCCCTGAAAGATAAGCCACGTTTCATTGGGGCTGTTCTGCTGACTGTTTCCAAATCACAACCAACATTAAAACATCTCATCTTAATTAGCACATTTGCTATTCACCTCTTAGAGCACTGTCGTTTCAGCTGTTGCAGATCGTGAGCTAAAGCAAAACAAGAAAGAAACAATCAAAGTTGTTGATGTCACTGAACCATGAAGCTTTTGGGCCGAGGTGGAAATTGCACTGCAGGGATAAACATACCTTACTTAAACACGCTGTTTGTAGTCTAGATTTGTCCCGCTTTAGGCTGACAGCGCCTGTACACTCTGCTCTCTGTGCAGAACAAGTGAAATCCAGACAGTTCTAGTTATCTTATTCACTGTGGCTCTCAAGTGTGGAACTGCATGTACTTCGCATTTAATCAGAGTGTGATTGACTCTGATGATCAAACAAAATGTGCTTTGTATGATTATACTAAACAAATAAATCAGGCTACACAATGGATTTTTTCTTAGACTGATGATTAATTTCCACAGTTAATAATATCATATATATAGTTATCTATATATATATATATATATATATATATATATATATATATATATATATATATATATATATATATATAACTTTATGTACAATTATCACATTATTCTTTGTTATATCACCTTTGCATTAAAATATAAAAGAACTAGTAACACAGCAACTGAGTAACAGCAAATTAGAAATTATTCTGTCTTATGACCACTGTAATCGCTGTATTCTCTATATATTTTTCCCCTTTTTGGAAAGTCATTGTAGCGCTATCAAGCATGTCTTCTTTTGGTGTTGGAGCAAATGGAAATGCAAAAATTGATATTCGTTGTTCACCAAGTTATTATTATTATTAATTACACTATATTTTTTGTGAATAAAACAAAGATTAATGGGATATGATGTACAAAAAAATACTATCAGTTGTTCTTTTGATTTTGTCATTTTGCAGTTAATTCAGCCTGTTACCTTCCGGTTCTTTGTAATTGTGTGTGAAATTTGCTAGCAATTTTTGCGTTTTTTTTTTTTTTTTTTCAGTGTAGATTCTGTTCTCCATTTAGTTTACCCAACTATTATGACTTCAGCTTCTGAAGATCCTGGAAATATGAAAAGAGTCCATCCAATATTCTTTAGTAACTCACTTATATATAAAGTGACACTTATAAAGTGTTTTTTTCCAACCACAGTTAAAATATATTTTAATTTCAAACCAAATGCAAGTGCAGGTCATTTTTGCAAGTTAGTTTGAACACTTATAAGGATGCCTCTCTTGTCTCCTGTAGATCATTACAAAGTATGTTTATGAACTCCTGGAAAACAACTGCAACCTGAAGAAGGAGATCCTCCCAGTAAGTAATGTCTTTTTTCCCTCCTTAATATTTTAGATGCCCACCATTTGAATCTAAACAGAATTATAGTGAAAACGGATACAGTTGTCCTTGGCATCGTATAAGATTACAATGGTCTATATTGGGTGAAAACTAAGTTTAAGAATGATTTTCTTCAAAACTTCTCAACTCTCCAGGAGAAAATTACGTTTGTTCAAATTGTGTAAGGAGATTGTGTGTAAGGTGTGGTCACTGCATTGATATGAGCAGTAATGTTATGATTTCTAGTATGCTTTTTAAGAGGCATATCATTAAACTACACATCATTTTTGATAGCAGGTTTTTGCACTTGGTAGACATAGAATTTATGTCCTTTTAAAAGCACTGTAAACTCCTCTCCATAAATCACCCGAACAATGCTGGCACAGGCTTTTATGAGCAGTATTTACCAAATGATGTTCTTGGACTCTGTATTGTCTTTCAGAGAGTTTCATGGGCAAAGCTACCTGTGACCAACTGAATATAGTGCTTAATCCATTTATCAAAGTCCATTTTACACACAAAATGCATTGTGTTATTTTCAGACGTATGATTTTATGCACATCTTAGACTTTGCCACAAAACCCATCACCACACAGGAATCATCCAAGACGGATTTGATGCAGTGTAATGAAGTCATCAGACGCACTGTTTTCAGCATTGAGCGTCGTTCATTAGAAATGATTCCAGTCTCTGACAGCAATCAGCTGTTTCCGAGAGCGTCCTGCCTCACTTTAATAATACTAAATATAGTTGTTGACACACATAAGGGGATACAGAAGCTACACAAAAACACCTTTTCTAATGAATTCACAGCATTTTAGAATGAAGTGTGTGAACTCTTGTTTTGATGTGCATGAAGTATGTTCAATAATATAAGGGTGAAATTTCCTAACTGAAGATTTCATTTGCTGTTATCTTGTACCCCGCTGTAATTGGTGACTGGCATCTCCGTTTGATACTGACTGTAATGTTTCTA